>NC_040025.1:20780016-21080016 GCF_000972845.2 Larimichthys crocea
ACCCAACAACTCTGAAAGCCATCGGGCAGGCCCCTCCTAGTCTAAATCTACCAGGCAACAACAACAACAACGGCAGTGTAGGTGGAAATAACACTAACAATCAACCTTTTGCTACAGGCACTGGAGCAGTGGGTGCAGGTGCTAAACAGGACAAGCAGCCTGGAGGGCAGGGTAAGAGGGCAAGTCCTAGCAATAGTCGGAGGTCAAGTCCAGCCTCTAGCCGCAAGTCAGCCACTCCCAGTCCTGGAAGGCAAAAGGGGACAAAGATGGCCATAACCTGTCCACCTCCCCAACAGCAGTTGGTCAACCCTCAGGGGCAAACCATGATGCTAAGCCCTACCTCAGTACCTCCAGGTCCAGTGTCTATGCCTTCACAAGTGAGTGCAGGCATGGAGGCACAGCAGACTCAAAGCCCCTTCCTTGGAATACAAGCTAACCCTGTTGAGGGAGTCAGAGAAAGTCAGGGAATGACGACAGCAGAGCAGCGACAGATGCCTCAGCCTCAATCTGTGCCACAGCCTTTGAGGGAGTTATCAGCTCCCAGAATGGCAAATCCTCGTTTCTCCACACCTCAGCAGCCTAAACCTGATGTGGAACTCCAGGTCGTCGCAGTTGATAGGCAGCCATCCCACGCAGCACCTTCGCAGGACTCTGAGGTCTCACCTACTCTAAGGACAGCTCCAACCTCCCTCAACCAGTTACTGGATAACACGGGTAACCCAAACGTGCCTCTTCGGCCCCTACAGAATAATACTGTTAGGGATGTTATGGGGAAGGGTAGCCCAAAGGCAGCATTGGATCCAGAGAGACCACTTTATAGTAACTCTCAGAATACAGATATGTCAGCGTCTGCCACTACTACTGCCACTATAAACGAATCAGAGGCTAAAACCAAACCTGCTGTTCCAGTCCCTACCAGCAGTCCTAATTTGCAGCCTGCTTCAATTCCTAGCTCGCACTCTAGCACCATTGTGAACACCAGTACCACCCCCAGTCTCAACCAAAACCCCATCTCCACTCTTGCCGTCAATCCCAGTCCAAGTGTAAATCCAGTATCTACCCTCTGCCCTCCCCTCAGTACTAACACTAATGTCACCACAAGTGTAAGCCCCAACCCAGTCACTTCTAGTCAAAGCAGCCCTGCCTTGACTATCAGTACCAGTTCTAACTCCAGCACTGTTGTAAACTCAGCTAGTTCGGCTATAAAACCAAGCCCTAGTCCTAAACCTGTGACCAGTGTTCATTCAGTCATACAGATCCCTGCCTCTTCTAGCACCATTTCCCCTAACCAGATCACAGTTTTTGTCACTTCTAACCCCATCACTTCTGCCCCTACTTCCCAAGCACCCACCATGGTAGCTGTCCCCAACAAAAACATTAGACCACAGGACATCCGGCAGCAGGCCCCTGGCCCTAGACCTCCGCAGTTTATCACCACCACTCCTGTGTTTATCAACCCCATTTTCCAGGTCCCAGGTGCCTCTGTGGCTCCCAATAGCACAGTGGTATCACAATCAGTCACCATGGTGGGGCCTATCCAGGTATCCACTACAAATATTCAACTATCTCCTGCCCCAACCTCCACCCAGTCCTCAGGAGCTAACATGACAAGCACTCAGCCTTCCAGAAGTGCAGTTGGACAGGTCCAGATTGCCACTAGTATGTCCTCATCACCACCAGTTAGTACCCTTACAGCTGCTCAGCAGATTAACCCAGGGGCTCTCAAAACAGATCATCTTGGTGAGGCAGGTTCTGCTCAGAAAACTAGTCCTCTGGTCCAGCAGCCATCTCCGCATCCAAGCCCTTCAGCACCGTCACCCTTTCAGCCACCTCTGGCTTCCCCTCCTCCCTGCTCAAGTCCCGGGGCTGTTAATACCATACGAAAGAGCCCCATGTCTTCACCTCCCTCCGCCCAGGTGAAAAGTAAACCTGCACAGGCTGCAGCAGCTGTTACCGGGACAGCTGACTCCCAGCACAGTCCTCTAGAAAGACCTGCACAGGGACCCACTGGGGCTGTGCCACCACAAGTTTTTCTTCCTCCCGCTAGCCCTGCCATTCAGATTGAAGCACTAGCTCCCCATACTACTGCTGTTGCTGTTCCAAAAAACATTACTCTGTCTGTAGTCTCCTCACCAATCCCAGTGCCCGGCCAAGTTGCTGTTCCTACTCAGATTGTTACCCAGGCTCCAGTGCCTGCGCCAGCTTCGGTCTCAAGCCTAGCTCAGGCTGTAACTTCTCAAGCTCCTATTGTCACTGTAGTAGGTCCAACCACAGGCGTCTCTTCTGCTGCCTTGCACTCTACGGTTGCTCCCATACAAAATCCTGTACCGTCCATTGTTCCAATTGTTACTGGACCTGCACCTGTTCAGGAGGTTCCACCCACCACATCCTCTGCCGTTGCTAACCCCAGCAGTGCTCCACCAGTTCAGTCTGACCCCCCACCTATGGAGCCTCCCGTGCCACCAGCTGCAGCCCCTGCTGAAACCACTCAGACAACCCTAGGTAAACATATAATTGTGAGCCTAAAGAAACATTGTGTATGGTGATTGTGTATGCATGTCTCAAGTAAGTCTGGCTGTGATCCCCAGATCAAGCCAATGACTTCTCAGAGTTACAAGAGAGTTAGTTATTACATGCCATATTTAATACAACCTCTGTTGTCGTGCAACCCTAAGTATTAAGCTTTCCTTGATTTGGTAAAAGGAAAGTGTTTGCCTATGGAAAAAAAACTCTTGGTGATAGTGCAAGAGAAATTCTACATGTGGTTTTAGTTGAGTAATCAGTGATCCAGATTCCTGACGAATAATGTTTTACACATTAAAAATGGGTCATTTGAGCTTTTTGATCCTTTACCCCCAGCACCTATTCAACAAGAAGCCCCACAGTCGCAGGAATCTGTTGCCAGTGAGAAGACAGGTAAGTCTGCTCATCTTTTTTTCTTTTTAAAAATAGAAGCATGTTTTCTTCTAGCAATTTGGTTCCACTTGGAACTAGGTGATGTAGAAATAACTCTTGTTTTTGTCCCATTCAGGTGAAGAGGCCTCTACTGGTTCTGAGCAGGGGTAAGATTCCTCCTAACATTTGTGTTCTTTCAAGTTCTGTAATCGTGATTAGTTGTTTAATGCTTCATGTGCTGGGGTCTATTAGGTTGTCCCCTACTAGTGATGTCTGAAAAGTTGGCCTAGTCTTGAGACCTGTGCTCTTGAAGGAGAAATGCTTAGATATTTCTAACTCTACTGAAACTCAGGGAGTTCATTTGGTTGGCCAAGGGTGTACATGGTGAAAACAATGAGCCACGTGGCCTCAGCACTTGGTATGTATGATTGGCATGCAACAATATAAATATCCTAATGCATGTCAGATTTTTAAACCAGCCTATCATAAAGCAAGCACTCCACTGACCTTCATGGCCATATCTCTTTTCCTGGGGATTGTCATAATATGGTGGGGAAGTGAAGCCATGTTTGTTCAGCACAGTCTATAGTTTACCGCTGTTTTTCCACTTCTATCACAGATGGGCAAAGAAAAGAAAGACGCCCATCAACTTAGTCCCAAGGTATGTATTTTAACATGTTTGCGCTGCAAAGACACAAGCAGTGATCATGTCGACGTAGTGGATGCTGTCGGGATGAAGACGGACAGTATCTGTGGTAGACGAGGAAAAACAGCAGAGTCCTGAGTGGTATTATATCTTTCTCTGAGTAGAGCAGACTTAACTCGCACCCTTGCACGTTTTAGTAACACATCGTGTTGTCCTTCTTTTCTTGTCGTTTGTTGTTTTTCTATCTGGTCTTCCCAGAGCTGCTGCTGCTGCTGCTGCCGCCGCCGCCGCTGCTGCCGCTGCCGCCACCGCTGCTGCAGAGAAGCCCAAGGGACCGAGCAGACGCAGCTCCCGGGCAGAGAAGGAGGTGGAGGAGGAGCCAGTTGCAGATAGTGGCATCAGGAAGAGATCAGCGAGACCTGGAACTAGTGCTGCTGTAAAAGGTGACATTAAACACGTTAAATCTAAACACACACTATACACATGACATTACTACCTTTCTCTAATACACTTGATATTCTTTTTAACAGAAACTGGAGCAAGCCCCACCCAGGCCAAACGAAGGAAGTCTAAATAGCCTGTGAACTGTACTGTAAATGTTTTTTGTTTCCTGCTGTGAATCAGTCGATAGATCGGTTTCTCCGTCCCGGATCACGCATTTTCACTGGAGGAAGAAACCATGTACAGATTATTTTAAAAAGAATCATGTTATTTTTTTTTTTGTTTTTTTTTGTCCATGCTATTATGTGAGATTGTTAGTTAGAATGTGTGTGCATACAAGTATGTGTTTGTGTGAATGTGCTTTTTATATTAAATGCTGGAATTAATCATGTGAAGACTGATAATGGAGCTTGTCATGATTGTATAATTATGTTGTAAAACTGAATTAAATTTTCTACTGCTTTCTGTTCTGTGACACTGTGTACAATGATTAATGTTATCATCGCGTTCAGTTTCAGCTCGGCTAACTGCATTAATGTACTGTATTATTGATAAAGCACCAAGTAGGAGGCGGGGATGTGATGTAAACAGTCAGGACTCCATTTAGGTAAAGAGGAATTAAAGCACTCATGATGCACTGAGAGGTGGATATTTGGACCAGAAAACATGTATACCCGTATGAATGTAATAAAGGATAAGCCATAAACTGGTTTTGACATTTCGATACAGGTATGAGTGTATTCTCTCAATGTTGAGGTTTGGTGTGAGCATGCGCAGTAGCTAAAGGTTGGGACTCCATTCTAGTCTTGTCAGTGAGGGTTCCCTGAGCCTCCTCGCATCTTGAACAGCTGTCTACAGCGACAACTTCACCTTGCTTTCCAAACAAAAACAACTTGACCATGAGCGGAGATCATGGACATGGAGACTCTCAGGTAAAGCTCTTCGGTGAATAAATCATAATCTTTGCTTGCAGTTTGTGTCCCGTTTCTTTGGCAATAACTGACATAACTGGGCAGTATTAATTGTCATGATGTTAAATAATGGTTAAGGAACGGTTCGGCAGGTAACGTAACAAGTTACGCTGTTTTATTGAAAACTTTGAAATGATGCGTAGTATTTGTAATTTATTATAGTTGAAAAAAAAATGTTTTTCTAGGCTATATTTGCATGCCAATTGAAACTTGAATAACCAACCTACCGGCATTTTCAAAATTGAAATATTAAAAATATCTTTTTTCACAATTTCCAGGTCAATTCTGGATCTAAAGCAAGCGGTAGGTCCTCTCATGAGGATTTTTATTCACATCGATACTGATTTCCAATCGGAATCGTGATCTGTCTACTGTTAGTTTTTAAAGGACAGAAATGGCGTCCCAGAGACTAAGTCCCTTCTCCTCCACTCTCTTGCGGCTATTGTTCAAAAAGGGGGTCTGAAATGTACACTTGCCACCCTCGTTGCTCTAATCTGCCGGGTTATTCCGAAAGGGCATGGCATCGTGTTTATTTTGCATGCTTTAGTTTGATTATATCTACGTGCAATTGCAACGAATTTTGGAGCCGAAAGTGGCAGAATTGAGGTTGAGGACTTAGTCTCTGCGCCATTTTCTTTTTCTGTATGTAGCAGCCAGGGCGCCGACCAGAGAGCCAACTGTCTGCCGTGATATGGAGGCGAGAGGTGGGAGCTTATCGCCTCACCCTGCCCGTATCTCACCAGCAGATGCGTTCTGCCTCCATCTCTGTGCTGGAGACAGACATTTATCTGCCACCGCCAACAGTGAATGCTCGCACACACTTCAAACTTGAAAGTCACAGAAAAGAAAGTTGCACTTGATTATTAAAAAGCATATTCACGTTTTATGCACAAATGAAAAGCCTCCAACACCACAGCATCCGTCACTTCTTTTACAAAGTTGAGAGTACTCGCAGGCTTCATTTGCTCTATGATGTGATGGAAAGCAAAAGCGGTGTGTGAGGATTGGTTTAGTTTATTACTGGTGTGTGTGTTACTGTTTAATATAGCAGATAATATTAAACTGCCATGACAACAGGGCGCCACGAGGTGATGATCAAGCCAAAGCCAGGTCTACCTCAGGAGGGATTCCACTCAGCAGGAAACATTTTAATATTGAAACTAATGTGAAATCATTATTGCAGCTTAATCATTTGACTAGCTGCACCGAGAGTATGAAAACAATCTTTACTCTCCAGCAGAGTGTATGTCCTCTTATTTTCTTTTTTAAAACTACAAAAAAAGTTGAATTAAAAGCCTGCAGAAAATAAGCTATTGTGTTACAAATTAGGGGCAAATAATGTTGTGAGGATATAGCTGGAGTATTACAATGATTTTAAGGCATATACTAAAATATGAAAAGGTTCTGTCAGCTGTCAAGTCCCTTTTCTTTTGTGAGGGAAACATCTCTAACAAAACTAGGAGTGTGCTGTAGGATAAAAATGGTGGTTGAACGTCAGGGGGATTGTGGGTCAGCTACAGCAGGTGTGTGTTGGGTGTGATGCCAGGCACTGGAGAATAATTGGAGTGTGACTTTCAACAGTATGGCACAATATATAAGAAATATGTAGGATGCTTTTTTGGTCTGTCAGCTTACATTAATACACATTTTTATTTCTACATCTAAGTGTAGACAACAAGATGTAAAACATTGATTTTCATGCCGTTCTTTTGATGCTGCTGAACGAGTTGATCTCTCCCTGCTATCGTAGACTCTCACAAACATAAAGACAAGCACAAAGACAAGGAACACAGACACAAGGATCACAGGAAAGACAAGGAGCGAGAGAAATTCAAGCACAGCAACAGGTAGGAAATCTGCTGTTTACGCGCATTTCTTTGGTGACAAACCTCGAGTTGATGTTACCGATCCGTGTATTTAAGTGTCTTTCAGTGCTACCTTTACCTCCTAACATGTGCTTATCCTCACAATGCTTTGTTTTACATTATATTGCTTGTATTTGTATAAATTCTGTTAAAAACTAGTTTATCTGTCATAGCCTAGAAGATGATTCTAGTAAGCAAGCTTTTCAGCAGCGACATGTGAGAATCACCCAGGATGCTGTTAGCCGAAACTCACGGATTCCTGCCATGTTAAATCAGCAAGCATACATCACAATGACCCCATGAAATCCACTTTTATGAATGACATCTGCAGAGCATTAGTAATCTGAACCATTGTCATGTTTTCTTTTTGTGTGGTTGAAATACTTGTGGGCTGCAGGATGTTGGTGGAGTCACATGATTTTGGCCATTCTTATTGGCAGTTATCCATGTCGCTGTCATTGTTTGTTAAAAATTGTGAAGTTTATATTGCTGGTGGTTGGTGCTTTTGTCGATGACAGCTTTTGTTTCCGTGCATCTGGACAACGTCTGACCTCTTGCACTCGATCTCTGACCTCTGTGGCTTCTGTGTTCCAGCGAACATAAGGACCACTCTGAGAAGAAACACAGAGACAAAGAGAAGCTGAAGCACGGTGATGGCAGCTCAGACAAGCACAGGGAAAAACACAAAGAGAAAGACAAGGACAAAGAGAAGAGGAGAGAAGAGAAGGTTTGTTCTTTTATGAAAGACACAGGCCTTTAGTGTAAATATTATATTGATGTTTTCTCATCACGACATCAGCATTTGTATTTTGTGAATCTAAAAGCCAGCGATTGCCTGGTGGAGAAAACAAAACATAAAACTATCAATGCAGATGGCTCTTATGGTGTTTGAGACAGAAATATATGCTAATACTGCATACATTTCCCAATTTCTTACAGATCAAATCATCCCATGTAGATAAGCCTAAAAAGGAGAAAGAAAATGGATACGTAAGGTAAACAGCTCTACTTTGTGTATCCCATAAAATAAAAGAAATAAAAGTAATTATAAGGAATTTAATTCAAGCTCAAGGTTGTGATTAATGGGATATTGCTTTACTAATACAAAGTTCAATGTCTTCATTGTGTGACTTAGAGATATAAGCCCTGCTGCTATTAAGATTGAGCCTGAAGAAGACAATGGCTTCTACCACTCCCCCCAACACAACAAGACCTCCAAACGAGAGTATCATGATGAAGAGTGGGTATCATACAAGTTAAACCAGATCTTATACTGTATACTTCCAGTTCTGTCACTGTTAGTTGTGCGAAACAGTCAGATTATTAGTATGTTTGTTTACAGGTTTGAAAACAAGCCCAAAAAAGTGAAAACGGAACACGACAAAAAGGCCAAGAAGAGGAAACATGAGTACGAAGAGGATGAGGAGGACGAGGTTCATTATGTTTTAATGTTATTTTGATAAATTATTCTCATATTAAACAGACCGGAGTGTCTTCTGCTGTTCTCCAAATTTATTCTGTTCTCCTCACTTGTTTTAAGGACATCAAACCCAAAAAGAAGACAAAAGACAAAAAGGTAGCCGAGGGGAAAAAATCCAAAAAAGAAGAGGAGGAAAAGTGGAAATGGTAAGATCATTTTGTTGACAAATATTTATTTACCACAGGAAATTGCACACACAAGAACAGTAAGCTGATATGAACAGCTACTAGAAAGTGGATACTATATTTGTCTTTTCTCTCACGGGTTGCATTTTGTTGTTGTTTGTGGAGATCAGGTGGGAGGAAGAAAGATATACAGATGGCTCCAAATGGCGCTTCCTTGAGCATAAGGGTCCAGTGTTTGCACCTATGTATGAACCCTTGCCTGACAAAGTCAAATTTTACTATGATGGTGAGTCAGTCTGTCTAAGAAAATAAGGTGTAATGTTTTATTAATTTTGTTTAGTCATGACTGCAATGGCATTTCTCTGTAGGTAAGCCTATGAAACTTAGTGCTCCTGCTGAGGAGGTAGCTACGTTTTTTGCCAAGATGTTGGATCATGAGTACACCACTAAGGACATCTTCAGGAAGAACTTCTATAAGGACTGGAGGAAGGTGAGGACATAAGCGGTGAACAGTGTATTTAAGAGGGTGTGAAGTTCAAGTATTTAAGTTTGGCATGCTTCAGATGTCTCCTCTTTTATTTTAGGAAATGACATCAGAGGAGAAGTCAAAGATCACCGACCTGAACAAGTGCAACTTCAGTGACATGAGCGAGTACTTCAAGGCCCAATCAGAAGCTAGGAAACAGATGTCAAAAGAGGAGAAGCAGGTATGCCTACATTCATGCACACTCCCCCACCCTGAAAACCTTGTGAAATATCTCAGTTATTTTTATATTTTCATTCACTTTGTAGAAAATCAAAGAGGAGAATGAGAGACTCCTCCAGGAGTACGGTTTCTGCATCATGGACAACCACAAGGAGAGGATTGGAAACTTCCGCATCGAACCACCGGGTCTCTTTCGGGGTCGAGGTGATCATCCGAAGATGGGCATGCTGAAACGACGCATCAGACCTGAAGACATTATTATTAACTGCAGCAAGTGAGTAATCTCAAAAACACTGTGAGTAGTAGTAATTATCTTAATATAAGGTTCCTGGTTTGAACCATTGCTGGGGCCTTTCGGTGTGAAATTTGCATGTTCCCTTTGTGTCTGGGTTCTCTTTGGGTACACTGGCTTCCTCCCACAGTCATGCACTTAATAGGTTAACTAGTGACTCTAATTGCCTGTAGGTGTGTGAATGTGAGTATGAATGGTTGTTTGTTTTATGTGTCCTGTGATGAACTGGCGACTTGTCCAATGGTGTACCCTGTCTCCTGGGATAGGCTCCAGCTCCCATGACCCTGATGAGGATGAGCAGTTTCAGAAAATGGATGAATGTTATCTTAATATCATGTTCTGGTTCTGAATTTTTACCACAAGGTGGCCCTGTCAAACCACTGTAGGTGAGGCTAACCTCAAAGGACATTGTGGGACTAGTGTTTGAATTCTAAGGGTAAGGTGTGAACATGTGTGCTTTGATAACAGTATATATTAAGTGGGTGCTTGTGAAATCTAGTAGTCTGTCAAAAGGACACATATAGATATATACCTTACATTGACTGTCCTATCCTTAACCTCTTTCTCCTCGTTTGAACCTCTTCCTTTCATTTTCTTTCCACTTATCTCCTCTTCCATCTGCTAACAGCCATGTTGTGCTGGATTTATTTATAGTCAGAGGGAATAATTTTCTTTTTTATCTCTGTCATTCCATGCCTCAGGGTCAGTGTTTGTGTGTGTGTGTGTGTGAGACAGAGAGTTTACGGAAAAGGCTAATTTGTAGCAGTCTGTTGCCCTTGCAGAGATGTTAACAAAAGAATGTACATGCTGCACGTTGTATGTACAGTATGGCAGATGTAATGCCGACACACACACACACACACACATCGGCATTGTGTCAAAGGTAGTCTTCCTGTCAGAGTAGGCAACGATAACACAACCCAGGGAGGACATGAGTGGACCCCCACATACTTGTCATGATGGGGTTTGTTTTACAGCATTTTGTTTTTATAGTTGTAGTGTTTACAATATAAAGTTCATCTTAGACTGGCCCATTAAGCAAGCAGCAAATATTTTACTGAAGTCGATTAGTTTCGGGTCTGTAATTTATTGTGCATCTTCAGAGGTAGAAATTCAGTCTCAGTGGACTTAGACTACACTGCACCCAGTGAAATACTCCACACAGGCTGTAAACACATTTCACATCTGTTCATAGTAAACCTGCCTCTTATTCTGTAGGGACTCCAAGCACCCTAAACCTCCCCCAGGGACAAAATGGAAGGAGGTTCGCCATGACAACAAGGTGACCTGGCTAGCATCTTGGACGGAAAACATCCAGGGCTCTATCAAGTACATCATGTTGAACCCTAGCTCCAGGATCAAGGTACCTGACCTGTCCTCTCACACCTTCAGCTTCAAGCCTAAAATGAATCCTAATCCTTTAACAGAGTTTAAATATTTCACCAACAATCCATCTGTTTCCCTGATGACTAAACTCTTTGTGTGTGTGTGTGTGTGTTTGCAGGGTGAGAAGGACTGGCAGAAATATGAGACTGCTCGACGGTTGAAGAAGTGTGTGGATCGCATTCGTAACCAGTATAGAGAAGACTGGAAGTCAAAAGAGATGAGGATCAGGCAGAGAGCTGTGGCTCTTTATTTCATAGACAAGGTAAGGAGAAATACAGTTAAAATGTAATCATAAAATGTGGAACAAGTAGGGGTAAAATATTTACAAACGCCAGCATTTACAGGATGTGATTTTAATTCTTGTATATTTTGTATATTTTGTTTTGTTGTGATCTACAGTACTTGTTGCTTTGTGTGCGTATATTATGTGTGTATTGTAGCACTTTGAGATTTGCTTCAAATGTAAAGTGCATTATAAATTAAATGTATTGATATCAGCATGCTGACATGTTGATGCTGAGCAGATGTCATGACCATCATCATAATCTTAGTTTAAAAAAAAAAACACAGGATGAAAAGCAAAATCCACCATCAGAGGGAGGTTCTACTTGACTTTGCACCCTAGCAATGAAATGCTTGTGTCTTCATTTTATTACAGACCACACTACTTACTATACTGTAGTTAAAGTTAAGTATAAATACTGATAAAGATGTTTTGGTATTGTCTTGCTAATGATTATGGTGCATGGCGTTTCCCCTTTAGCTCGCACTGAGGGCGGGTAATGAAAAGGAAGAAGGTGAAACAGCGGACACCGTGGGCTGCTGCTCGCTTCGGGTGGAGCACATCAAACTGTACCCAAAGATGGACGACCAGGAGTACGTGGTGGAGTTTGACTTCTTGGGAAAGGACTCCATCCGCTACTATAACAAGATCCCTGTGGAGAAGAGGGTGAGAGGAACATGGGAATAGGGAGAGAGAAGAGTTGGCTAAAACTACATTAAATCACAAAACTGTGATTCTATTGGGTTTTAGGAGGGCGGCGTTGGGTGTGTATTTGACATATATGTGAGTTTGGTGTTAATGAGATAAGGAGTTGCTATGCTGAGGAGGATGTTTGCACAGACAGGTGATCAGGCACTAAAAGCCTTCCGTTAGCTCTGTCTCAGAGGGTGGTCTGTTTCCTGCTATTACCGGAGCGCACAGACACACAAACACACACATATGCACACAGACACACACACTTAGACGTGTTCTGTTTTCAGTCACAAATTGTTCAACACGCCTGGGCACCGTCTATTTGGCTACACTTCCTCCCGGCGTCTCCACTTACACATGGAAGCACGGACGAAAAACACATTAACCTGTAATAAAGCCACCTGCACTTGTCAACATGGACAGAAATAATACAGCACCCCCACCTGGCAGGAATTCGATTGTGCATGCCTGAACACTTTAACGTAAATAATCTTATACTGAATAAGTCTTTGCTGATTTCTTACCAGGTCTTTAAAAACCTTCAGCTGTTCCTGGAGAACAAGCAGCCCGAAGACGACCTCTTTGACAGACTGAACGTAAGAAAAACACAATGAATATCTGCCTCCGGGGCTTCATTCTCAGTGAACAGCATACATTTCTAGTTGTAATACTCATGTCATGCTGTTTCCTCTTCCCCTCCCAACTGTATCCTCTTTTTTTTGTCTCTCTGTGTCTCCTGCAGACTTCTATTCTTAATAAGCACTTACAGGAGTTGATGGATGGCCTGACAGCCAAGGTCTTTCGTACCTACAATGCCTCCATCACCCTGCAGCAGCAGCTCAAGGAACTTTCCTGCTGTGAGTAACTGCAGCTTCAGCCAGTCACACACTTGAATGACACCCAAATACTTTCTAAGCACAGTTAAAAGCTGTGATCACTGTTCTTTCCTGCAACTCAACTAACACTCAACTGGGTAGAAAAGCTGCAGTGTCACTTGAGAGACATACTGTGCATGTACACACTCGAAAAACAATTGTTTTCACACAATTTTGTGAACTAAAAATGGTGACAGGATTTGATAGAAAAAACAACGTACAATGAAATTATGGAACAAAATATGTTTTTTTTTTAACCAATACACATTGCTCCTTATCACAGGAACTTTCAGTAATCGATGACATCAAATTCAACACACCACCAAAACATACTGAAATAATCCATCCAACTGTAAAATTTATAGGATTCTGGTTTTATACAGTACATGTGAATACATGACTGGTGCCATCTGCGCTGCCTTTCTTAGCAATTAACATGCTGTGACAACAGGATCTCTTTGGAGTTTATATCCGTCTATTCTGAGTGCTAATAAAGCAAAACCTTTATGTAAATACATACTGCCCACTCTCGCTCCTCTCCTACAGGAGGAAGTACAAAAGGCTTTGTAATAAAATATTCAGCATGGAACATCAACTCGTGTACTATGAAATATACCTGACAAAAACAGATAATGAGCCAGAACCTTCATGTAAACAAAACCACCCCGCCGTCTACACAAAATAAATAACAGGCCAAATGTGAGTGTACGCAGGCCAGTACGCTAAAATATATATTCATAGGTGAAGACAGATTTTGTGATATTGGGAGAGCATTGAAGGGAACAGATGGACATAATGAATATGAAAATAAATTTATATTGGGGATTGTGGAAGAAGAGCTGAAGGAGGTGGAGCTGAACACACAGTGTACACCTCAGTTAACAATTATATTTTGAACCCTTTCATGTGTAATTACAATTTCAAACTACTTCACCTGCATTATTGTGTCACTGTTGGGTCTCCAGCTGACGACAGCATCCCAGCTAAAATCCTGTCATACAACCGAGCCAACCGGGCAGTGGCCATCCTCTGTAACCACCAGAGAGCTCCACCCAAAACATTTGAGAAGTCCATGCAGAACCTTCAGACCAAGGTAAACCCCTGTGTTGTGCACCTTTGTTCAGTCTTGTTGACACACCACAAGTAAAAATGTTTTGGCATCATCTTGGTTGCCTTGAGGAAACATTTGGTTGTGGTAAAGATATTTCTTCCATGTGATGCAGATTTTCTTCTTCACTCAGCCTGTGTGTGTGTGTTCTTTTGTGTTTGCAGATTGACGAGAAGCAGAATCAACTGTCAGCAGCCAGGAAGCAGCTGAAGGCTGCCAAGGCTGATCACAAGGCTTCCCATGATGACAAGAGCAAAAAGTAAGAAAGGCTGAGCGCTGCTAACCAGTGCAAGAGACTGTCACAGTTTAATCCGTTACTTACTTCCTTAAACCTCTTTGTCCTTGGTGGGATGTAAAGCCACAAAGTTTTATCTGTATAGACTCCTAAATGTAAAATTCTTGATAGTTAGTGCATCTCTTACATGGCTGCCTCTGTACCTATTGTTTTTCCTCTCTCTCTCTCTCTGTCTGTCTGTCTGCCTGTCTCTCTCAGGGCTGTGGAGGTGAAGCGTAAAGCTGTCCAGAGGATAGAGGAGCAGCTGATGAAGCTTCAGGTGCAGGCCACTGACAGAGAGGAGAACAAGCAGATTGCTCTCGGCACCTCCAAGCTCAACTATCTGGATCCACGCATCTCTGTTGCATGGTATTTATGCGACAAAGCAAAACAGTTTATAAGCTTCTAACCTATTTGAATAATTGGTGTCACTACAGAAAACAAAGTGACATTAAACGAGTAAACCACCTACTGTTTAATAGGCCGACTTTCTCTGGGTGGGAGGTGCGCGGGTGCATATCTACCTTGGTGACAGAAAGGCAGGAAATGCTCTTGCATTGTAGGAAAAGGAGCAGCACAAGCAAAAAAGCTAACGGCTGCAGAAGGAAAATAAGAGGAAGAAAAGCGTGTGAGCGCGAGGAACAATGGGGTTTGTTTCTGAAAGCCAGGGAGCGTCCACAAACAGCACTCCTTCCTCCATGTGGGAAGTCAATGAGGAGCTGTCTGTAGCTGAATGGAGGGCCAGGCCACAGAGAAGGGGAACCGTAGTCTGCCCTCCCTAACCCATGCCCCACAGCTATTTATGGAGAGCCTCCTCCTCAAGCACAATGGATACAGGAATGCTCCATGTTTTGCCTGATTGTAAGGCATAAGGGATGGGGTCCCCTCTTGTAGGGTGGTGCATGGGAACCTAGTCTACACTGTAGTCAAATGTGTGTGATTATGTGTAACAGAGATGAAAACACTGAGCCGATCAGGTTGATGTGATTTGCTAAAATAATGTGCTGCTACAATCCTTCTCAGAATTAAGCAGGGAGAGTATCTGCTTTTCTGTTTAGATAGCTACTAGCTTTCTATTTATTTTCCATAATTCTAGTATGTGCATGATCTAGTATGTATATGCTATGAACTGTCATCATAATGTACTACATGGAGAGTAAGTGTAAAATAATTTTACAAAAAAAGGAAGTTAGTTCAACAAGTATACAATAAGTATTTTTTTTTTTTTTATTTCAGAATATAATTGTATGAATGTTTATATTATTTATTGGCAGTCCAACTTCAGCTTTTTTAGAAGCTCCTTCTTTTTTGCTTCACACTATATTGTGGAACAGGAGTCTGTATTGACGCTGCACTCAGCAGTAAAGTTCAGCTAATGTGAATTTTAGCATTTTATTGTGAAAGTCTTTGATCGTTTTTCTAGCACGACCTTGTCACAGACTGGAAAAAAGTATTAGTGTTTAATCTAGAGTCAGAATACAAAATCTGAACCGTCATCACACACATTTTAAATAAGTTTATTTAAATCTATTAAAACATTGTAGTTAGTTACATGTCCATCTACAACACTACATAATAGCCGTGATGTCTGTCTATCCTCAAATGGTTTGGTTTGCAGGAGAGTGTTGAGAGAAAAGCTGAACTAAATGTATGTAGTTGAGCCTGCTGACATTTTGACTTGTCATAGCAGGAAAAGCACAGGTGTTATCAATAACATTAATGCATTCCATTTAGGTGATCTAGTTCCAGTGTTCTGCTGGCTCACTGGCATAGCTTACTGGAAAATGTAATGGAACTGAGCCATCGTTAAGAAAAATTTGTTTCACCTGTGCTTTTCCAGCTGTGACAAGTCAAAATGTCTGCTCGATACAGGACCCTGACATGTGAGGGAATCAAAGTTTGAACATTAACTTTAATTCAGTATACTGTCTCTAAAGATGCTGGATACAAGAGACTAATATATAGAAATAATCATATACAAGATACTAATGTAGTGCTACACAGAGCAAGTAAAGCAGTAAAAAAAACAAACAAACAAAAAAACGATGATTACCAATCAAGACCTAACAACATTAATCCGACCCACGAGCCAAATAGTTTTAGATTTTCTGTTGACAACTGACTCTCTGTCTATTCTTCTTCATGGAATTTCTCATGCAGCAAATAGCAAGCCAGTCAAGTGGATGAGCTAGCTCATGGTTTTTGCCATTAACTGGTCTATCTCATCTCCAGGTGCAAGAAATGGGGCGTTCCCATTGAGAAGATCTACAACAAAACCCAGAGAGAGAAGTTTGCCTGGGCGATCGACATGGCTGAAAAGGACTATGAGTTTTAAATGCACTTAATGTTTTAATCTTTTCTAATCATGCCTTTGATTGTGAAGATGGTCTGTAGTTGATGTCAAATGATTCCACTGTGTGGTTACTGCAGGGCTGTGAAAGAGGGGAAGACTTTTTGTTGGAGCTGTGACCACAGTTTAATAATTGTGCTGTATATATGGATTGGATGTGAATATAGGAAAGTAACTCCTGAACCATTTCACCAAGCTGCCAAAGGGCATCTCTCTTTAAATAAATATCACAGTAGTGTGTATGTAGCTGCAGCTATCTGCCCATGATCAAACAAATATGAACACATTAGTATTATCTCTTGTCAGATACGACTGTAACTGAAATTTGTAAGCCATCAGACTTATTGAGAAATTCTATATTCTCATAGAATAATGAATTCATAAATGTTTGTGTGGGAGACTGTGAGGACCAACATGAGATATAATAGGATGAATTTCGATTTGTAAAATTTTTAAGTGTGAAAGATTGGTACAATAAAATGAGCCTGACAGACTGATGACAGTGTGAAGAATAGAAAGCCTAGCACTATGCTCATATTATTATTAGCACACCGAATGTCATCTTTTTTGTTCCATTGAGTTTGATTTTGCTGTTTTTATTTCAGGGATGTACATATTTTTTGTCATTTTTCAGTAACTATGATTCAGTGTTTTATAAAATAATGTGCTGTATGCATTGTCAACAACAAAAAAGCTCTTCATTGCTCATATGCAACTCGTGTGTGTCTGTTTCCACAGTTTTGCGACGAACAAGACGTAACATTCCTCTTGGTCACTTGAAACGGCTGAAGTGCTGCATAATGTTTAGTGTGTCCGAGATAAAAGAGAGGCGGTTTCTAAGAGGGGTGTGGATTTTTGCCAAAAAAGATCACAGAAGTCTATCATTGTAGTGTGCTGTTTTTTTGTATTGCTGTGATTAAGCAGAAAGTGTCCTCCTTGCATTCATTTTCAAAATGTGAATGGATATTCTAACTTTTGTCATTAATATTTGATCATTTATCACACAACTCCTGATCGGTTGAATGCTTATTGTTTTGAGCTTTGTAGTTTTCAGAATAAAACATCAACCTTGTCCTTTGTGTTTTGTTTTTTTTTACTTTACTATATGTGTGAAAAAGGGACTGAAACAGTGAACTGATCCTGAGTATACAAAGATAAACACAATGCAATCAACAGTGATCTGTCAAGCCATAGGTCATAGTCCATTTCCAATGATATGTCTCAAAAGCAATTCATTTTATCAACACCAATTTGTATTTTTACTTATATTTATCCTTGTTCATACAAATTATTAAGGTTATGTGACTGGAGAAGAAATGTGCAACAATTTAAAAATTATAAGTACAAAACCAATAACTTTGATTGACTTTGATTGAAGTGCAGTATTCATTACAGAGAGATATCTGTTAAGTTACTTGTTAATGTAATACAGGTTATGATGAGGATACAGCTAATAATGAAGTACAGTATGAACAGGGAGAGTCTGCGTCTTTAAGAGGCCGACAACAGGCGCTCCTACCGGAGGGATGTGCTGCGTCAAGCTACCGGGAGATACGTAAGATTACCGGAAGTACAGAACATTTTGTCGAAATAAATTCATAAGGTTGACGACCACATTATAACATGATGAGCGATAGAGTTTGAAAAAATGCCAATAACTTTATAAACAGATATTAATCAACGAATCTGCGTTGTGAGTTTCAGAAATAATGCTTTAATGGCAGGGCTTAAACTCATAAATGATGTCTATTGGACAGCGCAAAAAATCCTCTGACTTCATATAAAGAGCTGAAAATCTGAAAATCTGGATATCATGTAGATGAATTCACATTCTTACATTAAGAAAAGACTAACATATATTGTTGGAGGGAAAAGAAAACAGTTTGTTAAGTATGGAAACCTTTCTTTTTGGTTGAGAATGGATGATGTTGAATTAAGCTGAGGATCATCACAACTGCTGCTGCTTTATTTATTTATTTATTTATTTATCAGAATCAGAATCAGAAATACTTTATTAATCCCCGTAGGGAAATTGTTTTTGTTACAGCAGCTCCTAAACGGTAAGTGAGATAGTCAGTGATAACAAGAAAACAAAACTTTAACACTATACACCTATATGATATCCTATTTTAACACTATATACACACTATATACACATGTATGAATAACAGTTGAATAAAACCAGTAACAGTAAAATAAAAGCCAAGTAACAGTAAACTATGCGATATGTAAATCTAAAACCTTATAAAGAATTTAGTCTTTGTGAGACTGTACAGCGAATACACTGATTCTTTAAAGTGCAGTATGCATGTGCATGTATGCATGTACTTATTGTTTTATTTATTATTATTGTTGTTGTTGTTGTTACTTTGTTTCTCTCAATTGTATTTAATATTTTGTTGTATGCCACACTTGTACATTATTGGTTGTTGTTGTGGTACTGTTAAAAAAGGCAGATAGATAGATAGATAGATAGATAGATAGATAGATAGATAGATAGATAGATAGATAGATAGATAGATAGATAGATAGAATTGATTGATTGATTGACAAGCAAAGAAGAATTATATTAGATTATTATAATAACCTTATAAATATACAATGTAATAATAATAATAAAATAATAATAATAATAATAATAATAATAATATAATAATTATATTATTATTATTATTATTATTATTATTATTAGTTATTATTATTATTGTTATATATTAGTAATTATTATTTTGCTTCCTCCAAAAGACATTGCAACAAGTTCCTAAACACGACTTTTATTTTGACACCCCGCACCGGAAGCCTGGTCTTTGACTCCGGGCCGTTGATCTCTCTGGTGGTCGGCTGGGGGGAAGGGCCTGCGCTGCTGGATCTGAGAGCAGACAAACTTGCGTAGTCTTACCACGGTTCTCGCTGTCTGTCTGCCTCTCTCTATGGACGACCGGAGGGGAGAAGAGGAAACTAGGGATTGTTGACGTCGGGACTGCAGCTGCTTCCCAAGGCCTAGCGATGATTTAAATCACGGAAAACCGGGGCGTCGGGGGGAAAACGGAGCCGGAGAAAGACGACGGGAGCGGGAGAGGAGAGAGAGAGGAGCAGCCTCAGCCGTTGGAGATGTGCGGTCGGGCCGAGATTGCGGCGGTAGGTACAGCACAGCAGACCCTGCGACGTGTTGTTTTCCCGTTGATTTTTCTCGGCTTGGCAAGGCGAAACGAGAGGGGGGGAGCAAAGGGCAGACTAACTGCTACCTGGGCTTTTTTTTCAGGAATGAAACCAGCCATGATTCTTGTGTTTTTTTTCCCTTTGGCCCAGCGGAATGCTAGCTCACACCGGCCCCGTTTCCACGCTGTGAAAATAGCCAGACGTTTCTTGTTATCCCACCGTGCTGCCATTCGCACAGCACTTTGTATTCCCAATAATGTGATGCCTCTTGTATCCAAAGGAAACTTTTCTTTTCCCTCTTGGACGGACTTCAGCAGCTTTACAGGCCTGTTTGGTAGTTGGTTTAAAAAAAACAAAAACAAACAATCAGCCTACACTGAGAGATTAAATTAAAACATGTTGCAGAGAAAGTTTATTAGCTTTAATCAACACGGTTTCTCTTCAGGAGACCAGCTGTCATTTATTTACATCACTGTTAATGATAAATCATAGCACTGTTCCTGTTGGGCATTAACTGTGCCAGTGTTACTCAATACTGAGAGTAACCATATCCATATAGAAAAATCAATAACAACATATGTGCTGTGAAATGCTTCTATATCAGCATACAATATGTCTGTTTTCTTTATGATTTTTATATGATTGAAAATGGATTTTAAACCTATTTTTTTTTCACAATACATTGTGTATATGCTGTTTTATTACCACATTATGTCTTATTATGTTGTAGGTTTTGTTCCTTATCCGTGTAAAACAACTTTTCTCAACGTTTAATGAATAGTATTTTGTCTGTTTGTATTTATGACGCATGCATATTATCGCTGTAACCTTCCAGAAATTTGTGTCAAATGTTTGCTGTTTTTTGTTAAAAGGATTTTAATTAAATGAATTAATATATACAGGTGTCTTTCAGGCTTTTACGAAACACCACTCAACTTTACATTTCACATATATGTCAAAATATCTGTAGGGTATTCAAACAGGAAAATGAGGGTAATTAAATATAATTTGATGCTGAAAATTCCTTTTTTACACTGTTGGTATGCATATCTGCAGATATATAAACATGTACTTGTACATGTGTCCTGTAAAGTCTTAAAGCATGTGTCTCCATTGCCATATAATGTGTGTACAATAACACCCGACACACTAGAAGTCCCTGGGGAATTGTTGTTTCATGGGTTTCCCCCCTCTTCTCCTGCTGTAGGTATCCCTGTCTAGGCCTGGACTGAGCAGATTGTTCTGAGAGGAAACGGACAACAAACAGGGGAAGTGAACATGGCTGGGACCTCGGGCTTCTTTTCCAACGGACCTGTTCCGTGGATGGACAACGACGCGGAGATGAACAACCTGTACCGAGACCTGGAGCTGGGCACAGTACTGACACTGTTTTATTCTAAGAAGTCCCAGCGGCCAGAGAGACGGACATTTCAAGTCAAACTGGAGACCAGGACTATTATTTGGACTCGGGGCACGGATAAAATAGAGGGAGAGAGTGAGTAGACACAAACACAAACAAGCACACAAACAAGAGCACAGGTTGTATCCATGTGATGGCGTCCATGGCAGAACTGGTTGGTTTACATGCGTTCACATATCTACAAGCTGCAAAGTGTTGCAAGGTGCTTGAATGGCTCACAAAAGACATGATGACACGGTGGTATCATGAACAGGCTGGTGAATGATGTCAGTTAGGATTGATGAGTCATTTCCAAAATCCTTTTAGATCATAAGTAATTAAAAGGTTGTAGGGGGCTAAATATCATGATAATATTGACTAAATGTGACAATATTTAAGGAGACTTTTTGTGCTTTCTGAAAATCTTTTTAGATGGGGTGGGGGATTTGTTCTGTTGAAATGAAAGTGAAACATAAGGCATTAATTGTTCATTCTACTCAGGTTAAAGCGTTTTAATAACAGCACAGTTTTTACATTACGTAACTATGAAGCAGCCGCCAGGCAAAGACAACATTCAACCTATCTAACAACATTACTAAAAGCAAAGGCCCAGTGGTGTCAATAATCTGATTAGTTCCTAAAAGTTGCATATTTGGCTTCTTTTATGTGTGTGTTGTCATTCAGAGACTTGAGTAGCCTAAAAGTCAAATTAGTTTTTCTTTTATTTTGGAGCGTTCTAACAATTTTTTGCTGGAGCAGGTGCGAGCCTATTAAAGGAACAACCTCTGATGTCCACCAGTAGATAAATCACATCTCGGGTACAAACCCACAGAGGTTGATAACAAGAAGAAAATACAATTCCTGGAATTGTTTTATCGCATTTAATGCGGAATATACTGCAAATTCACTAGGAGGCTCATATTCAGGTTAATCTTCAACAAAACAGTGTGTCTAACTGAGGACACACAGGCCTTCAGTGAGTCGTTAAGTTGTCTGTCTCTCGGGTAGCAGGATGCTTTGTGCACAGCTGCACTCTGCTCCGGATGCAGCAAATAGAGCACACACACACACACACACACACACACAAAAGACAGTAGGCTTAGGGTTTGTTTTTTTTAACACAACAGTATCATCTTCTCTGCAATGAAGGGTTTCATACACACATGAGCTCCTAGCTGCCATTTGATACTCCTGGAGAGGTGAAATTGACCTAGGCGGCTCATTAATGTACAGAAATAGAATATGAGTTTTTTTTTTTTTTACTGGAAGCGTGTGATCATTTGGGAACAATTTGGCCCGCTGTATTTACCCCCTTTATCAATGGCAGTGAGCGAATGATGTCCATTAACTGTGGAAACAGCACTCTAGATTGTCGCTAAATATAAAATGCTGAGAAGTGCACCTTTTTTTGTGTGCCTTGATCGAATTGGATTTTGCACATTTTCTCATCGCCTAGATTGATTTTTTTTTTTTTTCTCTCGTTTCATGCACGTGAAGTTGGCCTGTCTTGTCTGCCGAATAACCGGCAGAAGATATATATCATGGATCACACGCAAATCATTCATGATATGACACAATTAAATGTAGGTCGGCTCGACGAAGATGCAGGATGTGGTCTTGCAGAAAAATTGGCGGTAACAGGCTGGTTAGCAGTGTAGGCGGAGCATGTCACCATGATACCTGAAATACTAGTACAATCAGTGTTCTGTGAAAAAAAAGGTTGCCTAAACTCTTTCAGCAGACGCCACATGAGTGTATAGCTTGTTTTGATACTGTGGGAGGTGAACTTCTCATTTCTGAGTATACCACTGATCACATTTGGACATAAGCATGAATCAGAATCATCTGACCGACATCTTTTATCATGCTGGGAATTTAAACTTGGATGTTAAATCTAGTGATGTGACTGAAACACCCACTTCGCTGAGTGACCCGGTCACTTCAGGTTTCTTAGGAATGGGCTTTCCGCAAGTGTTTTTACACTTTTAAGGTATGATTTAACTTGTTAGGGTAATCTCGTTTCTTGGAGTCCACCACAGCGTCAGCTCCTCTCATGAAGAAACTTGAGATGTTTTAAGGAGGTTATCATATTTTTGCTCAAAAACACTGAAGTAGGGGACTTTAGGATGCAGGTTTTCATTCCAAGACAGACTACCAGACACTGATTAGCCCTGAATATGACCATATACTGTGAGATGATAGACATTTGACAACCAATAGACAGAGATTTTTCTGTCCACCAAGGTAGCTTTCCCTTTATTATCTCTGGTCGTATGAGGCCATGGCCAGTGTTGCAAAATAATGAGCAGGGGTTTTTACGTCAATATAATGATGTGTCTTTAAGTACCTTATGCTCAATTGAATTTCCAGGAAAATATGCTATCACTAGACCTTGACTGATAAAGCGGACAGGTCGATTATTAGCTGATTGCAGATATATATCCCTATTGCTGTATGCATCAGCTGATAAGTAACAAGAAACTGCAGGACCGAAATGCCAAACTAGGTTTAAGGTCGTTTTAGAAAGAGCGTCTCCATTACATAGTTTGTCCACCTGAGAGCACAGAGACTTTGTTTTTATCTACTGTAAAGTGTATCCTGGTTAGTCTGGGAACCAGACAAATCTGCTGAGCTCATGTTTCATTTGTCTCTAGCAGATCTGTCTAAGCCTCTCTTACATTCAAACTGAATTTCACCTGTCCTGGATCTGATCTGGCCTCAATCACAACGGGTCCAGATTTGAAAGGACACTTATCATACTGTATGTTTCACTCCTCTAATTGGTTGTCGCGTTGAAGTCTGCAGATCTGTCCAGCACAATGCAACTAAGCAGAGCTGAGTCAAGATTATATTTGTTGTAGTTATTGTATTCAGAACCACGTTTTAGCAGCAAACGCCAGCGAACTTGCATGTGTCGCTCAGTGCTACGTCACACAACGTTCCTCTGGTTGGTTGCAGGTCATGTTTGGTTGCTTTGTTTAGTCTATTCAGGGACATGATCCAGAGGCAATGTGGTCTGCACCTGTTAATAATGCCCCTTGGAAATCGAAAATTAACTGTTCTAGACTAATTAGCATTTGCGATGACGCGCTAAAAACATTGTTGTTTGTGTTTTTATTGCAGCATCAGTATTGGCCCCAAAATATCCAGTATCAGTCAGAATATACATATAACAATATATGTTATAGCACCTAAAAAAATAAATATATTCTGTGTGATGAAAGATTTTATACAGCACAACTTAAACCAGACAAAGGAAACAGGTGAAATCAGATCAACATGCAGTCCTACTTCTTTGGCTGTTTTTTTTTTTCCTCCTAGTTCTTCGTGAAGTTATTATGACGAGCATATGTCATGTATTGAGCTCCTTAACAGGCTTCACAGATACATGTGGTCGTGATATGATCAATGTGATTCACACATCATGTGTCCAAATGTGGTTTTTGTGTTGACATATCCACAAGGCTTCTCTGTGATAACCGGTGAATCAGTACTCGCTTCACATTTTCAGCTCTGTCCCAGCTCACACTGAACTCCTCCGGCAGGACTAACTCAACCAGTTAGTTAACACACAGCCGTGTGGCACCTAACACCAAATTTTGGCAGACAAGCCTCCAGGTTTTTAACAGTGCTCTGCCCGCAACAGATCCGTACATGAACTGCAGTGACCTGAAATGAAAAAAACAAAACAAATCTTTAATTATAGCTTCTGTGTTGTATTTGCTTCTTTCCTCTGTTTTATATCGTATATGTCAAGACAAGATGTCACCTTGAATTCTGGTGAACTGTGATTGACATTTTACCCTCTTGCCTCAATGTTTTATAGACTACATGATTGAACTGAGACAGTAGTCGTCAGATTAATCTATAATGCCAGATTATCTAATTATCTAAATTGGGCCCAGGAATGTGAAGTGTATTCGTGTTTAGAGAGGAGTGTCACCAGTTATTTAAACAAGATAATGTTATCAGTCGTGATACACAATGAGCTCGTGTTGACCAGCAGTTAAATGTCGTCACCTGTATCCTGGAAATTTCTTTGTCAACAATCAAGAAATCATCCGGTAGTCTCTGTTGACTGTACTTGTAAGTGTGGATGGAATTATCGGCATACGTCTGTGGGGGCGGTCCTCTCTCTGACTTCCTTTTTCCATACCTAAAATGACATGCTTTCTCGCCCTTATCTGTCTGATGTCACTCCTCTTTTTCTGCTCCTTTTTTTCCAGTTACACACTTAGCTGTCAGCCCAGTTTTCTTTTCTTTTTTTTGTTATGACAAATGTGGCAACAAATGAGTAGGATATTATCCCACAAGCCATCGATACAATCAAAAAACTGAATTTTAGATTTATGAAACATCTGAAAGATTAAAAAATGCGTCGTTAAAGGGAACACAATCCATGTAGCTGCGTGACCGTTATTTGTCAGGGGGAAAGTCTGTTGCATTGCTTGAAACTTTGATTGCAATACAAACTATTTTAGCTGTTACAGTCTTAATATTCAAAGCTCAACACGATGCATTCAGTCTTATTTTGTTTGACAAAGATATTCACATCTGAGAAGCTTTGAGCAGTGAATGTTTGACATTTTTGCACATAAAATGACCACAGCAGCCCAGCCCCTTTTGCTGTACACTACCTTTCCTCTTCCTCTACTGTCACTATCCGATATTAAGCAAAATGCCTGAGAAATAAACCAAAACACAATAACCAATGAATATGATGTACATAAACAATAAGCAACGTAACATTGCATGTCCAAAACGGAGTAGGAAAAAGCAACATGTCTAATCCTACACATACATAAATTCACATGAACCAACTCTGACTAATCTAAAGCGGTTCACAACTGAACCACAAAGTTTTCAATAACGTCATTATTTGTTAGCATTGTGCAGTTCTCCCCCTGCAACACATAACTAATGTGCTCATTTGTAATAAATCCAACAAATTGAAGGTGAGGATTATTAAATTGAGCTGAGGAAGGCTGCGTATTGATCAATCAGTTTGCCGAGTATTAAACTGTAAAAGTTGACGTCAGATTTGCCAATTGTAGTCGTATAAGACAGAGAATGGTGAAAAATCCCCACACACAGCACAAAGTAACATCTTCAAATTGTTTGACCAATAGTTAAAGCTCAAACGGTATTTAATTTTAATATTATTTACAGTAGTAGTAAATTCTCTTATCTCAGAAACTGGAAGTAGCTTGTTTGACATGATTGAAGTCATGTCAAACATTCCTGGATGTCATTTCCTTGATGAAAGACTTCAATGAGTAATATCAGAAATGTCTGATAACTAATAAAACAATTGTGTTAGGCATTAGACTGTATATATTAAGGCAAAATTATTGTATCTCTGCTTGAATTTAGACATTTAACGCAAAACGTTTTACTTCACACAGTTGAATACAGAAATGTGTCTTGAATGTAAGGCAAGAAAAAGTATCATTTTGGTACAGACCACTGAGGTATTGTATTGTTAAAGGCCAGCCCTGGTGAGGAGTTGTAGTAATAGTGTAGAAGACAGGACGGAGTGTTTGAGGAAGTGTGGGAGTGTGTTGTAGGATACCTCCTCTCATCTCCTTTGGTAAGGTTACACCTCTGGCTATCTCTTTATTTCCTGCATCTGTCTGAGGCAGGCTCCAAATATTTTGACTCGAAGGTCTTTAAGTGTTGTCTAACAGATCAGCATGTCGAAGCCGTCTTGCTCTCGGCGGAAGTCTACCGGCCTATCAGGCGGGTAAAGTAAACTGAGATATGATGTATGATTAGAAGACACCCTTTTTTTTATATGCTTGAGAAAAGAACATGTTCACCTATACGCAAGCACAGATGTGGAGTGTAGGCGAGAAGAGCACAGGATGTGTGGTTCGTGGGCAGGAAGAGGAGCAGGAGCTGAAAAAGTGTGTGTGTATGCGTGTGTGTGTGTGTGTTCAGCAGGCTTGTCCCTGCTGTAGGTCTTTAACTTCTACTAATACAACACTGATAGGAACCTGTTGAGCTGCTTTACAGCCTATGGACCAAACTAAAGTTTCTGACGGCCTATTAATGGAGTTAAGACGAACTTTGTGCCAGGTCTTATTCCAGTTGTGTCATTCCTAAAGATAAACTGTGAAGTAATCTTGAGTAAAAACCCACGCAGTGCTTTTTTTAAAATTTTTAACCGTTCCAGTGTTGGGGAAACTCAAAAGTTATATACAGTGTATTACTGTATACAGGCTATGAGGGAGGGTTGTTAAGTGCTGTATCACTTTGATATTCTGTGTCTAGTGGCCTTTGCACTGTAAATTATTAAAACCAATACAGGCTTCTTAAAGTCACACAGTCTGTCCTACTTAAATATGAAACTGGTATTGTCCAAACCTGTCCAGTCTCGTCACAAACTGGTTTGTGTGACTAACTCCAGGGATGTTTTCAGATTACTAATTTAGTTGATTTCAGTGGTCAAAGGCAAATTGTGGTTATATTAGGCGAGAAAACTGGTTTGGGGGCAGTAACCAAACAACTTGATTTGAAATCCGTATCTGACAATAGTGTGTAAGAATAGTATGGCTCCGCTTTATTTGAAACATACCTATATGTGGTTTAAGTCGTGGCCTCAGTCTCACTGTTTTATGTGGTTGGGAGGGGGCTTGAAATACTCATGTATGCTGTGTGCTGGTCTCTGCACTGATAGGTTTGTGTTTAGTTAGAGACTAAAAAAAAAAAGAAAAAAGAGAGATTTATGAAATTGAATTATGAATAAATTGGATTATAAAACACTTTGGACAAAGGCTTGAAGCTAATTCAAAATCATTGCTTATGCACTTTGAGTGGCTTCATGAAGATATGTTGATATTGTTTTTTTTTTTTTTGTAAAATTCTGTTGTCCAAATTAATATTTTCAAGCAAGCAGAGACAAAAAATGAATAAATGAGTTTTTTAAACACATGGCAGAGACAAAAAATGAATAAATGAGTTTTTTAAACACATGGAGAGTTTTATCTCCTGTAAATAGTGTATTGAACCTCATTTTGATTATTTTACATGGGACTGCATACTGGAAAAGATATCTGTATGTTGGTCGCAGCTATATTGGTATATGTTAATATGATACGATATGATAACTGATACTGCAAAGTCTATTTAGAAGACTGAACTGTTACAAACAATGCAAGCAGTTTAAAGTAAGAGAGAAGAAGCAGCTTTACTAACTGTTGTATATGCGTCTGTCTCCCCAGTTGACATTCGAGAGATCAAGGAGATCCGTCCTGGACAGAAGTCTCGGGACTTTGAGCGCTATGTGGAGGACTCTGCAGCACGGCTGGACCAGGCTCACTGCTTTGTCATCCTGTATGGCACAGAGTTTCGCCTTAAATCACTCAGCCTGGCAGGTAGGCACACAGAGACACACACAGGCTTAGATACACTAGTGCATTAGTATTTCACATCACTATCCTTCTTTAACTACACTACCTCTGCTTATGTGGTCATAAGATACATAAACATCCATCAGTTTTAGCTGTTTTGTTCCCAAGACTCTTTTGTCATTCTTAATTGTTGCTTTTTACTGGTACTGTGAGTAAATGCATCTTGTTCTGAAGTACGAAATCAAAACCTTTTCACTATTCTCTAACATTTCTTAGCCGAAGGATGTATTCTTAGTCTAAACACCGTCGGCTCTGGGAAAAAGAAAAAACTTAATGGGACTGAAAAGGAAAGAAAAGAAAATCTCATAATATTTGGCAAAATATGTTTTTTCCTCAGCAACATCTGATGAGGAGATGTCCATGTGGGTGAAAGGGTTAAACTGGCTCGTGGCCGACACACTTAAGTCTCCGACACCACTCCAGATAGAGAGGTAAGCGGAATGTGTGTTGCGACACATCGCATCCAGTATTGAAGCTATTGTAAGGTGCTGCAGGCAGACAGCATGTGGTAATGAGCCACATTCATTCATATTATATCCTGTTTTGTGTTAAAAAGGCATAAAACCTCTGAATTTCTTGTTGTTGTTTTTTTTCAGATGGTTACGCAAACAATTCTACGCTGTTGATCGCAACAGAGAAGACAGGTAAAGTCTGCTCGGTTTAAGAGATATCAACGCCAGAGTTAAATCAGATCAGCCCCACAGGAAATAGATGTAATTGGATATAACTCAACGGTTTGGTGCAGGAGTTGTGTGTCCTTTCTCCAGTGTAACATCTAGAGCAAGTAGACTAGCTACACCAGGCTTCTAGGTGTCAGTGTGAGAGCTCTGTTGAGGTGTAGTGAAGGAACTAACCTCTTAGCCACACACCAGCACCTCTTCCTGCAGCAGGAAACAGATTGCAGAGGATGGAGGAGATGCAGAGAGATGTTTGTCTGTTACATCCCTGACGAAAGCGCGAGCCTTTGTTACACTGTAGGGGTATTGTCCTCCCTGGCCAAAATTCCAAGCTGTGTAGTAAAAGTGAAGCCAAAAACACCCAGCACGAGCACAAGGGGAGTGTGTTTGCACAGTTTCAGCGTGTCTGTAAATTTCAAAATGATATTTCTGCACCATAACAGGATCTACGTGTGCAAGCTGGTAGAAGTCTTTTGCGTTTATTGTGCGTGCCTGTTTGTGTTTGATTTCTCAACAAAAACGTGTGCATGTGTTTAGGATATCCTGTAAGGATCTGAAGAGCATGCTGAGCCAGGTCAACTACAGGGTGCCCAACATGAGGTTCCTCCGAGAGAAACTTCCGGTAACCTCTTTCTACTTATCGTAGACCCACAACCCCCCTTTTGCACTCCATCTCCCTGCCCACTTCCCTTTCAATATGATGTCATTAGAGACTGGAGATTTATGATTTGTCGTTAACGTCTCCTGCTCTCCCTCTCGTTCCTCTACTTGTTTTATAGGACTCCGAGTTGAGGAACGGAGACGTGTCCTTCAGCCAGTTCGCCCAGCTCTATCGCAGCCTCATGTTTGATGCTCAGAAAAACGTAAGTGCAGTCATTTTATGTATGCACAAATAGTTCTGTCCCAGGACTTTCATCCCCCAGCGCCCCATCTGATGCCCTGCCAAGACACCCTTCCCCTTCCCATCTGTCTGTTCTCAAATGGCTGGAGATCAATATGGACCAGTTAAAAACCCACCAAACCCCTCTGGTGGAGGCCATTAGGACACACACACACACACACACACACACACACACACACACACACACACACACACACACACACACACACACTCTCTCAAATGAAGAGGCAGGCAGGGTTGGGTCAGATTAAATGGATGACCTCAGTGCCCCCCATAACTGAACACCCAGCTACCTACAGGATGTCCGTGTCCATCTACATGACGAGTACAATACACACTGAAAGGACAGAACATTTGTTAATTAACTGAAATGTCCCCTTTTTCCTCCATTCTTTTAGGTGGAGATCCCATTTCTACAGAGGTAGGTCAAAACTAAACACACACACACACACACACACACACATACACGCACAGTGAATCTATATGCACCATTGCAGATGTGTGTTCACTGAAGTGAACCATCACTTTCTCTGCCAGGTTCATTGACAGACCAGAACAGAGGCTGTCCCTCGATGACTTCAAGAGCTTCCTCCTGGAGTCTCAAAAGGTAATATGTCTGCGCCGCAAAACATACTTCATTGCAGATTTGTTTGATTTGCATGCCCCAATACATTCTGTGTTTGTATGTGAATCCAGGAAATGTGGGCCACTGACAGCAGCAAGGTTCAGGAGTTTATGTTCAGCTACCTGAAAGACCCCCTGAGAGAAGTTGAGCAGCCTTATTTCCACCAAGATGAGGTAACACACACTTTCACCACCACTCCCACTCCCCTCCTTCTGGGTCTTTGCCCACTGATGGAAATAAGTTGTTTGCACAAATTATGTGTTCCGATTGCCCCCCCCCATGTATCGTTGGTGTGGGTGGGAGCTCAGAAATTGACATGGATAGCCATGATCTTAGCCTAAAGCACCTCCTCCCACACAGACAGAAAAGGTTATTGAGTGTGGCGCCATGTGAGAGCTCTGCAGAAACCGAGGGATGTTTTTTTGTGGTCACGATAAAGCTATGATTGACAAAAGAGAAAAGGAAGCTGGGGCGAGCCAACCTGCAAGAGTTGGTACTGTCTTTGTGTGCCCTCGGTTCCGTTGTGTTAGATAGCAGATGTACAGGCCTTCGTCATGCTGAGAATAACATCTAAAGAAGAAAAACTGTTTCTAAAAAGAACAGTTGTTATTCTCGAGCCACACTGGGAAGTCTATGAGTGTGGGGTACATAACAGAGCTACTGGAGCTGCATTATCAGTATGTTTGAGATACCACCACTTATTTAACTTTGACACAGGTTGAATCCAGTTGTCCGTCCTCTGGAATTCGGTCATACATACTGTGATGAGTCTAAAATACTCACCATCATCAAACCCTGCTAGTTTTTATTGATATGAATGCAAGTACTTGACACATTTCAGTTTTTCCTAAATGGCTCCTAATTGTATTCAAATGAACTATTTAATGTATGCAACATGTGTGCAGGGTTTGCTGCTTGACATGGCATAACCGAGAGATAGTAGTCGATATGCAATAGGAAAGTGTTTCTCAAACTTCTTATACTGCGTACTATGACGGACGTTAAAATGCAACAGCGTAGGTCGACCCTGTTCAGCTATGGACAGTTCACACAAAACCCAGGTTTATTTCTAATAAGATTTATTGTTCACTGTTATTGAATCATGAACTTTGTTGAACAACAGATCAGGCTGGTATTGAAAGAAAATATTACAGGAACTACAAATATAGTTATTAGTAAAAGTTAAGAATGGCTCATTTCAGAAATCTATATATTATATTATTGGATTATAATTGATACATTAATGTTTATCACTTTTAATGTTGCAGCTGGTGAAGGTGAAGCTGATATTATTTGATATACTGCTGGGTATCCTAATCTGTATCACTTAATAGTTGATGAATATTTGGTGTTAATGCGAATCTGCAAAGTAACTAATGTTATCAACTAAATATTGGAGTGGAGTGTAAAGTACAATGTTGTGTGGACCGTGGAGTGAAGTATAGAGTTGCATAAAATAGAAACAGTCAAGTAAAGTATAAGCATCTCAAAATTGTACTTAGATGCATTGCATGAGTAAATATACTTAGTTACATTGATGCTTTATGGTTTTGGGAGTATTTTGAAACATTAGATGCACACGTATGCAGCCGTGTTAAACCTATGTATGTGGAACGGTGTACACGGATATATATTCCCAGAAGTGAAGGTGGAGGACTGAGCACCGGCTCACAACAACTAATAAAAACTTGTTTTAATACCTTTCTCTGCACATATATAACATATATGTATGTATATGTACATGTATTTAAAAATGATTCAATGTTTAAAAATATATACATATATATATACATATATACACACATACACATACACATACACATACATTGTTGAGTGTTGAGCACATGCTCGTGTTCCAGTAAACACGTTTACATGTGATGTATGTTTATTGACTGAGATTTTGCCTCTTTGGTTTTGAGAGAACAGTACTGAAAATTAGACACTTACTTACAAATATGGCACAAAATTATTTATTAAGAATAGTTTTGGACACAGACTCAGTGATCCAGGTGGTCCACGGCTGGATCAGATCCTAGCAGTGTGCCCTGCCAGAAGCTTTTTGAGCCTGCCCAAGCATACAAATGTGTCTTCTACCGCTTATTAAAGCCCCGTTCAGAAATGCTTCCAACTTTCTGGTCTCCTTCAGGTCTGACTTGCTTGTAAAGCTTGTTATTATTGTTATCATTTCTGTGTACATCGCCATGTTTAAATTATATTGCTCTGAATAGGGGTAGTCTCGAGGGCGATGTCTGAACTCCAAGCGGACTCTCTGGAAGTTCAAAGAAAGTTTGCTTGAGGCTTTGCAGACATGTTGTGGATTCAGTCACTCGCAGACTTCCCAGAAAGCCATCATAGAAGTCAGGGTAAGTCCACATACTTGTCTCATTCTCACTGCTCTCTGCTCTCCCATACAGTTCCTGACGTACCTGTTCTCCAAAGAGAACACCGTCTGGGATTCTTCCCTGGATCAAGTGTGCCCTGAGAATATGAGCAATCCCCTGTCCCACTACTGGATCTCCTCTTCGCACAACACGTAAGGATGGAGCCCATAGCTGTCATGCATACATTTCATTATCCCACGCTTCAGTCAAGTTCAGCCAGTTGTAATCAGGCCTTGGGAACACTTAAGTCTGGCATCCTCTCTTGAAAACCTCTAACCAGAAGAAGCCTTTTGAACTGGCTTCATACATCAGATAAAAGTGCATTATTTAACAATCATGTTCCCGAATGAGATCCAGGCGTGTATTTTGCAGGAAAATGTATTTTTTCCTCCCATTGAAAAGTGTGTGAAAGGCAGTTCAAATGATAACCTTCTGTACTGGATGTGAAACAATACTCATTGGAGCGGCGGAATAAAAACTTCCCATGTTGCTTTGATTAGGTTTGAATTGACCGACTGAATGAGTAAGAAGTGTTTATTCCAGTCAACAAAAGAAAGAGAGCCCTTTTGATACAGCACCATCAATGTGTTTGAGCTAGCACCGTAGAAAAGTGTGTTTGTGTGTGTTGCAGTCCCTGACGTGTGAATCCTTATTAGATGACTGTTTAGATATGAGTTTGTTTTTGCGTGCCTACTTTGACGTGCTTATTTTTAGCTACCTGACGGGAGACCAGTTTTCCAGTGAATCGTCTCTGGAGGCGTACGCTCGCTGCCTGAGGATGGGCTGCCGCTGTATTGAATGTAGGTAAACACATGCACACACTACACGTTGACCAACACACAGTAAATCACCTGCACTTGGCTTTTAACCTCAAAATGAACTCTTATCCCTCTTAAAGTTCCTCTGTTATTGCTGCTGCCACACCCTTACCATGACGCTTGTTGTTACACAACAGCGCTGTATAAGGCCTCTACTCTAAACCCTTGTCAAGCAGGTTTGCATCAATAGAACAGGCTAAAGTGTAGTGTAGGCTAAATGGTCGCTTTGTCAGAAGTGAACAAGCATGACGTCAACTTTGAGTTACGTTTGAAGATCTTAAATACTTTCTTGTGTACTGTGGCATAGCATGAAATGTCATTATGTGTGTGTATTTCCAGTGGACTGCTGGGATGGTCCAGATGGAATGCCAGTTATCTACCACGGACACACCCTCACGACAAAAATCAAGTTTTGTGATGTCTTGACCACCATCAAAGAGCATGCCTTCGTCACTTCTGAGTAAGTGTTAATGAGTGCAAGCCACTCCTTTTTTTTATTTTTATTTTTTCTTTATTTATTTTTAAAGCTGATTAAATGATGACAGAGATAAAGAAGCAGAAATATGAAAAGCAACAATGTTTCATCAGATTAGTATGTGAGAAAACACAGTGATAAAAAAATGAATGCCTAAGCACAGATAAAGAGGTGATTTCTGTGAAGTTGTGCCTCTTAAATTGTAATCTGTGATCCTCTCCACAGCTATCCCATCATCCTGTCCATCGAGGACCACTGTAGTATTGTGCAGCAGAGGAATATGGCCACTCACTTTAAGAAGGTGTTTGGAGACATGCTGCTGACCAAGGCGGTGGATATTGCGGCAGATGGCTTGCCGTCACCCAACCAGCTCAAGAGGAAGATCCTAATCAAGGTCAGGAGCCACCCAGAGACTGATTTGATCTGGAAAAAGTCAATAGAAATAGATGGTGATGGATGTATTTAGTGTTTTTGATTGTCTGCTTTCCTCTCCTTTCATCTGCCACAGCATAAGAAGCTCGCAGAAGGCAGTGCCTATGAGGAGGTGTCCACCTCCACTCCCTACTCAGAGAACGATATCAGTAACTCCATCAAAAATGGCATCCTGTACCTGGAAGACCCCATTAACCATGTAAGCAGGTTCCTCGTGGGTAAATTGATTCTGGATGCTACATCAGGACTAACACTAATGCTCAAAATATGATGCACTGAAGCAGCTTTTATAGGAAGCCTGTTTTTCATGTTGTCAGTATTCCTAAATTGTTTGGATTTTAGCTACATCATCGCCTACTAGATGATTCGTCTTGTCTACTTGGGCCACTTTATAGTGCAACACATGGATCCTCTAAATATTTAATTGGTCAACGGTTTGAACTAACTGTCTCCCTCCTTTTATCCTCTCTCTCTTTCCCCCCTCAGGAGTGGTACCCTCATTTCTTTGTCCTGACCAGCAGTAAAATCTACTACTCAGAAGAGACCTCCAGTAACCAGAGCAACGATGATGAGGAGGAGCACAGAGAGGTTAGTATGCCTGATTTTAAACTTGTATTTGTAACACAAGCCGTGCAGCAAAGCCTGTTTGCACTTTATTTACATACAGTATTTTCTATAGAGGTTGTAGTGCTTGCGAACCACCATAGATGTTAAATGGTCAACATCTCACTCTCCTTTCTAATCCTCCAGGTGACCAATGGTATGGACCAGCACGTGACAGAGAAATGGTTCCACGGGAAGCTGGGCGCAGGGCGGGACGGGCGGCAGATAGCTGAGAGGTTACTGTCTGAGTACTGCCTGGAGACCGGAGCTCCTGATGGCTCCTTCCTGGTCCGAGAGAGTGAGACATTTGTGGGAGACTACACACTGTCTTTCTGGTATGTTGAGACATGATTTTATATTCATTGTATAAATCAAAATGAGAAATAAAAATGCACCCTGCTTCCTTGTTACACTGTCCCACCACAGAGAACATTTTATGTTGTTAAACTTGAGTTGCTGCTAATAATCACCTGTAGGCTGCTCTGGTTGAAGCTGAGAGTTACACATGTAGCCTGCCGATAAATAAACCATTGTCAGTTCAGGATATTGAAAAAGATAAAGGATGAGAAAACCTGGTGAATTATTTTTTTTTTTTGTCGTGTCATAACCATTCATGGCTTTTCAACCAGGGTTAATGATAAAATTGATGACAACAGCACAACATTCTTCACCAATATAACCCCTAATTTTATTTCTCAAAGGATTTTTTCAAAATCAGCCCCCCTTCAAACGGTCTGAGGTCCATCCACCACGGTCTTACAGAATCCCATAAGAAACGCTGTATCACTAAATGTGCCTGTGCAGCTGTTGCTGCCCTCCTTCACACACACTCCAAGAAACTGATTGTGTCTGTCTCTGAGGAGATGTCAGACAAACATTTAAAAAAAGAAAATCTCACTTCCTAAACCACAAAGAGCTCATCTGTAAAACGGCGTCCAAAAGAGAGCACACAGCAGTCTGTGAATCCTGCAGTACGTCGAGTGAAAGGCTGCGCCTCACCCAAAGAGATTTGGAGAATATTAGCTACATGTTAGCTACCTAACTAGGTTAGATACTGTCCTGCTTTGGTCTTGACATGGTCTTAACTCCACAAAGTCTTGGTCCTGTCTCGTTCCTCAATACACTCTCACTAAAATATCTGTGCTGTCAGTAATTTGGAATAAGTCACACTGGTGCATCCGAGTCATTTTTCACACATGAGTGAAATATTTGCACTGTCAAGTTCGGCTCTGTAGTTAACTCGTGCAAATAACAGAGACGTGCTAGCAGATCAATCAGTGTCTATTAATCCATCATTGACTGAATAGTGTTGTTGTCACAATTGAATGTGATCGTTCACCTTCTGTCTGCAAAGTCTGCATCGGTCTGTGTGAATGTGATGCATGTGAACATGCAATGTATGGAAACAATGCTCAGACATTCAGAGGGCTAACAAGAGGGGTGATCTTCAGTAAGAAAGCTTAAAGTGTATAATTTTATTAATGTAAATTATAGTAGAAAGTGTTCAGTATTTTTCTGTATTTTTTCCATGTAATGATGATGAGAATATTCTGCTGTCTCACCCATCTCTGCACCAGGCGTTCAGGGCGGGTTCAGCACTGTCGTATCCACTCTCGTCAGGAGGCAGGCAGCCCCAAGTTCTACCTGACTGACAACCTGGTGTTCGACACACTCTTTGCCCTGATCAACCATTACCAGCAGGTGGCGCTGCGCTGCAACGAGTTCGAGATGAAGCTGACTGAGCCGGTACCTCAGACCAATGCACACGAGAGCAAAGAGTGAGTCTCGAGCAGCTTTCATGCAGATGAATTTGTTTTATTTGTTCGGGACCATGCCATAACTGATGTGCTGCACAGAGTCATAAAGCCACACTGAAATGGAAATGCATGTTGATATAACTCTGGACTTCCTTATTCATAATCGAGAGGACAACGTTGCATCGCTGCAATTATGTGCCCGTTATTTCTGTTTTGATTGTCCCAGGTGGTACCACGCTAACCTCTCCAGGAGCCACGCTGAGAACATGCTGATGAGGGTTCCTCGTGATGGGGCTTTCCTCGTGAGGAAGAGAGCCGAACCTAACTCGTTTGCCATTTCCTTCAGGTGACTTAAGATATCATCAAGTTACGAGATAAAGATTTTATTATCTCTTCCTGAGGCCAAAAAAAATTATACTTGAAGGCATAAATCATTTATGTCAACTTATCTTTTAGTGTGCAAGCATCACAAATCATTATAAATCCTGTAAAATTCCACTTTATCCTCTCAGTTTCTTTACATAAGTAATATTCAAATGAATACAAAGTGATTGATATCATCTGCCTGTGGTTTCTAAACAGGGCCGAGGGAAAGATAAAGCACTGTCGCGTGCAGCAGGAGGGTCAGACCGTGGTGCTGGGCACTTCAGAGTTTGACAGCTTAGTAGATCTCATCAGTTACTATGAGAAGCACCCTCTGTACCGCAAAATGAAACTGCGCTACCCCATCAATGAGGACACACTGGAGAAGATAGGCACTGCTGTAAGTACAGCAATACACAAACCAATTGTGCATTTGCTTGACCTGAATAAACTGTTGTCTGGTTTACATAATATCTTATGTGAAAGAAAGAAGTGTCAAAGTGTTGTGTTGTATTCGGTGGTAAAATCCCCTGCGGGCTAGTGAACGGGCTTGTTAACTCACAATCTGTCGTCCAATAGGAGCCAGACTACGGGTCACTGTACGAGGGCAGGAATCCAGGCTTTTACGTGGAAGCCAACCAGATGCCAACTTTTAAGGTGAGTGAGTTCATGCGTAGTTCGGTTCTAGCGAGGACGGTGAACACGTGTGTCATAACCTTCCGTCCTCTCTTTTTACAGTGCACTGTGAGAGCCATGTACGAGTATAAAGCCCAGAGAGACGACGAGCTCTCCTTTCCTAAGAACGCCATTATCTCTAATGTGGACAAACAGGAAGGAGGATGGTGAGTGACCGGCCTAACATTAATTCAGGAAGTAGCTCTTAATTATCCATTTTAGATAAATCCCATTTGTGCAGGTAGAGAGGGTGAAGGTTTACGACGCAGGATGGGATAGTGTTATAATATCGACCCAATGTTGGCATGAGTTTAACGCCATAGTGTTTTAGAAATATTTATAAAAACTACATTTTCTCAACACATCTTTTATTTTCTCTCTCAGGTGGAAGGGCGACTGTGGAGGGAAGAAGCAGATGTGGTTTCCTGCCAACTATGTGGAGGAGATCAGTCCATCAGCCGCGGAGCCTGACAGAACTGTGAGGATCAGGGCTACAACTACACATTTAAAATGAAATCAGTGCAGGACTTTTGGGTTCATTTCAATAGAGATGCATAAAGGAATGTGGATTTTATGTCTTTTTTTTTTAAGTGTCTTTCCTAATCCACCTTTTTCTCTTTCAAGCAGGAGATGACAGAAAACAGCCCTCTGGGAGATCTGCTGAGAGGAAGTGTGGACGTGTCTTCCTGTCAGATTGGTGAGTGGCCCCTCTACTTCCTGTTCAGCTCTGTGCTGCGGGGCTGCAGAGAGCAGGCAGTCACCTTGCCACAGGGCAATCTCCTTTTCTGGCCGTCATATGCACACAATCTCTGCCCTTAGCTTATCATTGCAAAAAGAGCACAGTCACACTCTTCACTGTCATTTCGTCCATTGTCAGCCTCCTGTATTATTAATTCACTCATTATTATTCTCATTGCTTTTCTCACCACTCTGTATCTGCTATTTTATTGACGTCCTCCAGTCCGGTCAATACACACCCATTAGTGTTGGCACATGCTGTCATGCATTGCTGTGGCCTCTGCTAAACACAGTTAATACCTGAGCCTGTGTCTCTGCCTTTTTGTAGCTCTTTGGCTCCATCTAGTGGTTTTAAAGGGAAAGATCTAACGATATCTTTTTGAACACTTTGTTCCACATGCTTTGCTATGCAGAAAGTGCAGACTTTGAGCCTTGAGACAGGGCTGCTGCTTGGTTTATTCAAAGTATTTGACCTTTAACCCTGTTTGCCTGTGACCTTTTTCGAAAGCTCAACCAATGAGATTATAGTCGACAGAGACGTTTAAACACAGAGAAAGCACTTCATAACTTTTGCTCTTTAAATTAAACAGTGTCCACTAGCAGTACGTGAACTGCATCATGTGCAGACAAGAGCTTTGTATCTTCATATCTGCCACTGTTCCTATTTGGTTGATTGATTTTTTTTTTTTTTCTTGACATTGTGTTTTCTTACTGTTGACATTTTGGATCCAGACACATTCTGGTCAGTAACTGGAGGAAACTGTTTGAGTTTAAATTATTCTTTCTTTCAGTTGTGCGTCCTGAAGGGAAGGGCAGCAGACTATATGTCTTCTCCCTGGTGCCAAATGGCTCCATGCGGACGGGCCCTGTGCTGGACCTCGCTGCCAACAGCCAAGAAGAACTCAAGGACTGGATGTTTAAGATCCGTGAGGTCACCGTAACCTCAGAGGCCAAGGTAAAAACACACACACACACACACATACATATCACACAGCTGACAGAAAAAGCAGGCCAGGTCTCATACCATGCTCATGCCACATTGTGGGTTTAAAGGGCCAGTTATGACTTGTGTTTGCCCCGCAGTACCCATACCCTGTATTTAGGAAACACCAACTGTAGTGAGCACATAAAGTGTTTGTCAGGAATGCCATTCTGCAGACTCACACAGTTACACACATTAACACCTGGTAGTAGTAGAAAAGCTTCAGGCTAGTGTAATGGGGAAAACTTGATTTTGTAAATGCGTGACGTGTGTTACTGTTTGTTCAGCTGTACTTAAACTCTGTGCCCCTGTGCCCAGCTGGAGGAGGGGAAGATAATGGAGAGGAGGAAGAAGATTGCACTGGAATTATCCGACCTCGTCATCTACTGTAGGCCTGTGCCGTTTGATGAAGACAGTAAGGATTATGCACACTTATTGGATTGTGATCATGCAGTTTACTATGCACAGGAGCAGCAATGTGTTTGATTACGTACCTACATGGAAGAAATAATAGGCACATGACCAATATAAAAACAGGTAGCTCAGTTCTGTCTCCTCTCTCTCTCGCTCCTCTTGTAGAGATTGGCACAGAGCGAGCCTGTTTCCGTGACATGTCATCCTTCCCGGAGACCAAGGCAGAGAAGTACGTCAACAAGATCAAAGGAAAGAAGTTCCTACAGTACAATCGGCTGCAGCTGTCCAGGATCTACCCGAGAGGCCAGAGACTAGACTCCTCGAACTACGACCCTTTGCCGATGTGGCTTTGCGGGTCCCAGCTGGTAGCGCTAAACTTCCAGACAGCAGGTATCTGCCCACTTGTCAGAGCAAATAAAATAGTATAGATGTGACACGTTTGCTTACTCTCCCTACCTTTTCCCTTCCAACCTGCAGACAAACCCATGCAGATGAACCAGGCTCTGTTCATGCTGAATGGAAGGAGCGGCTACGTCCTTCAGCCGCCCATCATGAGGGATGACAGCTTTGATCCCTTTGACAGACACACGCTACGAGGCCTCGAACAAGTCGATCTAGAGATCGAGGTACAGTAAAGTGTGGATTGGATTGTTTGAGTGGGGGATAGAAGGGAGAGATGTGAGGCAGAGATGCTGCTGAGGTGAATAGGGACAGGTGCATGGCAACATAGGATAATTATTGCAGTTTGACACACTGATTTGGCTCATTTATCACCATGGTCAGCTACTGTGACGCACAATTCATGGAGGCCAGTTAAGGTGCTTTAAAATCCTTGGCTCATCAATGCTGCAATTTGTGTCAAAGTCATTAACTAACTTAGTCAATGGCATAATTTTAATTATCCTGTCATCCCCCAAAGAACAAGGTGGGAGGGTCCACGGTGTCAGACTTACCCCTGCCTTAGTGTGTGTGTTTGTATTTAAGATCTAAAGCAGTAACCATTATTCCTCTTCTTAACTTCTGAAGGTTTTGGGCGCCCGACACTTGCCCAAGCACGGACGTGGTATAGTTTGCCCTCTGATCGAGATCGAGGTGTGTGGGGCGGAATATGACAGCGCCAAGCAAAAAACCGATTCAGAAGGTGAGCGTGCTGCTTTTAATTTTAACAATGGCTTTTTTTGTCGGCAAGTAAAGTGATGCTCTGCCAAACACCAAAGGAATGAGTAGTTACTGTTTACTGGATACATTACTCTTGTGTAATTTCCTGTCTGGTCCAAGAAAAACAGGAAGTTGTACAAAACAACTAAGCCATGTGTGGGAATACAAAGAGAAAACATTGGTTATAGCTCTGGTGGAGGTTTAGCCAAAAAAGAACCATTACAGTGCAACGTTATAATATAGTTTAAGTATATAATGGTTATTAATATTATAGATCTCTTCGTTTTCTGAATTTGAAAGTAATTGTATCGTACAGACACTGGCAGCATTTTCTTCCTACTTCCTATTTTACTGCATGCAGTAAAATATCAAATCTTTCAGTAAAGTAGTTTAAGCCTTTAGCAGAAGTTGACTTTAACAGGCTCTAACAGATTAATTGTAGCCGATTCTGACCCTTATCCAAACGCCCTCTTCCCAAGTCAGTACAAGCATTTGGTACAGATAATATGTAAAAGTCCCTTGAATGCAGTGAGTACTGTCCATCACACTTCTAAGAACAAAGGTAGGATAGAAGCAACCTGAGAATTGAGCCTCCTATATGAAAATATACCAGTGGGTGTGCATGCAGGTTGCTAAATAAGGCCATCCTACCAGAGCATCAAGCTCACAGTGGGGAGTCAGTGCCTTACAATTAGTAATAAATCTGAGGGACGTATGATAAGCTGTGTCAATCATATGCCTGAGCAGGACGTGCATGTACAAAGATCCCCATTAGTATTTTTATTTATGGTTACCTCACCTGTGGTTCTTTTAGCAAAAGGAGCTTTTGATAGAGGGTTTATTTATTATTGTTGTTGTTGTTGTTGTTGTATTATTGTTCTTACTTAAGTCTCACTCACTCATGTCCTGCTTTTCGATTTGAATTTTTTTTTTTCCATCCTCTCCAGCTGATAACGGACTGAACCCCACATGGCCCCGAAAGCCATTCCAGTTCACAGTGTGCAACTCTGCCTTTGCCTTCCTGCGCTTTGTGGTTTATGAGATCGACATGTTCAATGACCAAAACTTCCTGGCTCAGGCCACATTCCCCATACACAGCCTCAAAACAGGTACACACGACAAATAAGGATGTGATAATGTGCCCTGTGAAATGATCTAAAATTAGTGCTGTAATAAAAAAAGCTTCTTGTCTCTGTATGACACCAGGTTACCGGTCAGTACCTCTGAAGAACAGCTACAATGAGGATCTGGAATTGGCTTCTCTATTAGTCCACATGGACATCATCAGAGGCAGGGTGAGCTACTGTTCTTTACTCGGTCTCTCTTAAAACCTCTTTATGATGTCTGTGCCATCAACAAAACACCAAAAGATGAATGAATTACAAGTATTTAGTAGTAGCTGGTTGTAAGAATTGTAGTTAAGAGTAGATGCACGTTGCATTTCTTGGCAAGGTGTAGTAACTTCCTGGCAACATCACACACAAGACTCAAGTTACTGTACTCGCCCAAGAAATAATCCGACACCTATCAACTTGTAAATCTTCAAAGTGTTGGTTTATACTGGAGTTTTTGTGCCGACCAAACAAATCAGATATAATGTGTTAATAAGAGGCGATGGTAGGTGGAATTTGTAGCCTCTCGGCTACTTAACCAGCTACTGGAGGTAGTTTTATATTTACCATACAGACATGAGAGCAGTATCAAAACAATCATAAACCTTAACCGTAATACCGTGAGCACTTGGAATAATTGAGGCTTTTTGGAGTTCACACGTTGGCACTTGAATCAGCTCTTCTCCTTGTTTCTCTCAGGATGAAAACGGAGAGGTTCTGAGCCCGTTCCTCGCAGCCGGGTCCACGCCGGTGTCGGCGTCCGCCCAGACGGGGCGGGAACGTTTGGGGGAATTGAGCTCAGTGTCTTCGACTTCCTCCAACATGTCTCCTCTGCCTCAGTCGCCAGCGCAGACCGTGGCGTACAGGGCGAGGGAAGGCTCTTTTGAGTCCCGCTACCAGTCGCCTCTAGATGACCTCCGGGTGTCCCAGGAGGCACTGTTGGACCACATGGACACACAGAACAGGAGGTAAAGGTGGGGTGTGTTGTGTGTCACGCCATTGCAATGAGTTTTGCAAGCTGTAGAAGATTCCAGACATCCTCCTGTCTTTGTCTTTACCTCAGGATGTTGCGGAGGACCAGAGTGGGCGGAGAGAACCGTGTCTAAGTCCAAGCCAATCAGGACGCATTTCTGTTGCAACCCCCCCCCCCCTTACCCAGTCGCCTCTTCCTGTACTGATGATGTCACTGACTGCTGTGAACACTGTTTCCATGGAAACACCCACCACCGCTTTGGCCTACATTTCAGGCAGCTCTCCTTCCCTCCTTTCTCCAACCGCACCCCCCTTCCCTCCCCCCTCTCTCTTTCTCTTTCCCCCCACACTCTCTCTCTCTCTCTCTCTCTCTCTCTCTCTCTCTCTCTCTCCTGCTCACCACCGCTCGAGAAGGAGGGACTCGGACATAAGAGGAGAAGAGGGGGGTGAAGAGGGAGGAGCACTGAGAGGAAGCCGACTGCTGCGGACAGGAAGAAGAAAACAGGACATTCACAAGAGAACAAAAACGAGGCTGAAAAAGTTCCAGCTCCGGACTGATGGTTTGCTGGGCGGGTTGTCCTCTCTTGTGTTTTTAGGTATGTGTGCACAACAGCTGTTTGGTGTGGAGGCTAAAAGAAACGAGGGAAAGAGAGAGAGTTAGAAAAGGTATCACTTTGAAACTGTTTCCCGGTTAAGTTTCTTTGCTCTCCTCTACTTGGCGTATATGAATATATGTATTTATTCCTGCTGTGCTGTTGGCCAGAGAACAGCAGCAGCTGACCTGCTCTCAAAGAGCTCCTGTCTCCATGTTTTTAATTATTATAATTATTTAAACCTTTAAACATTCATAATGTGACTCTTTTTTTTTTTTCTTTTTTTTAATGTATATGTGTAAAACACGAGGGCTCTCTACGGCTACTTTAATGTCTCTCTCCTCTGCTTTGTGGAGGAAATTATGTGTCTCCTGGAAGAATATTTCAATCTTTTTTTTTTTTTTTTCAAAGGCATCAGGAAGAAGTCATAGCCTGTTTGTGTTGGAAGCAGTGAGAGAGCAGACGACATCGTATATTATGTCTGCATATACAAACACACATACGTGCATACACACACTGGCTTTTATTTTTTATTTCTGACTCGCATTCCTTTAAAAAAAAACTGCTCATCATTCCATTTTTCCTGCATTGCAGGCGCCTTGACGAGCGCATTTACACTTCTGTCTCCCTCGATAATCTTATTCCTCAGTGATCATCATGTCTGTAGGGAATCCAACGCCACACTGTGCGATTTTTAGGCAGGACCAGGGATTCATGTCGACCCCGAAAGAGGTTGTAGTCTCGTGGAGTGTGAGTGATAATTGTGTCCACGCTTTTTTGCTTCTATCGTCGACCAACACGTTCCTCAATCATAGGGATAAGATCATAAGGCTGCAGCTACTGACAGCTCTGCTGGATAATGTGATCAAATTTGGGAATAACAAAGTAGTTTGAGGAAACGCATACATTACGCTAGCCTGAGCCAGTTCCTGCGCTCACATTTTTAATTTACAGGGATCATTCTGAATGTTTCACATTTGTCAATGTACCATACTGTAATTCTAATTTAAGATTGTAATGCAGTTACATGATTAACTTTGCAGCTTTGTGTTTCCATGATTAATGATCAAATATTTCAGAAATTTTAATAGAAGTTTTAATAGAATTTAAGCCCCCTTTATTGAGTGTTTTTAATTAGTTAACAACAGCTCTCTGAATATATAAAGTCACTGTTTTTAATTCAGTTTTTTGTTTCAGCTCCTCTTAAAGAGGTTTTACGCCCCTAAACAAAGGTGTTTTACGGCTACCACCTTTTTTATTTGTTGACATTTGTACAATAGGTGTTCCCCACCGAGAAATTCAGCGTAGTTTGACCAATAGTGAGAACGTCTGCATTGCCCACTGTAAGGCGCAAAGAAAACATGCCATGTACTCTCTCTGCTGGCACATTTCATAAGACATAAGGGACCTTTTGTGTTCGTGCTGCCGTGGTATTCTGCTGAGTTTTTGTCACAGCAGTACAGAGCTGCTTCCCAGGAACCAGTGAGGATTTTAAGTTACACTGCCATGATATACGGTTAAATTGCCACTGCCCGTGAATTTATTTGACGAAATGTGCAAAAACTGCAGATTTTGTGTGAACAACCGGCTGACGGCTCAAAGTGAATGTGAAATGCTGTGCGCGCCACAATTCATCATTCCAGCTTTAGACTCTCTCATTCCTGGCTTCTGTTCATTCATGTTTGTCTAACTCGGTAATTAAGACGTCTCTTGAGGTAAAACGTTGATGCTCTTGAATGTGCGCCGAGCTCTCGTTTCCTGCGTTTGTGGTGTGAGAGTGTGTTTGAGAGGAGCAGGGGCCAAGTCTAAGCTTCAGACTTTTGTTGTAGCTGTGTTTCTGTGGCTGATTGATGACAAAGGTGCCTGGGGTGGGGGGGTAGTAGTAGAGGTCTGTTGCCTGGGCCTTCAGTGAGCCCAGACAGAGCTCGTATATAACCAATGGTGTTATCTTTCCAGGTTTGTATCAGAAACAGTGTTTTCTTCTGCTCGTATGTGATGACTATATGATGTAAACTCAGTATTCTTGCTCAGTGTTTGACCACTGAGGCACACCTAAAGCCATATGGTATGATTTTAAGTTAAGGTAAAAGCAGGGACAGGAGCGAATACCTAGGTGTCAACTAAGAAAATTTTTTAGCATCTTGTGTTTGCACCCCGATATTAATCCCAAAGCTCCCCCCATATTACTGTTTTTTGTTTTTTTTCCTCCTGTGGTCGATAAATGGTCTTTGTGGAGAGCTCTCCCTCCAATGCTGCATTGCTCTTATTGCTAACGTCTACGTGCCTCTGTCTGTATACACAAAATATTAAAGCCAGATCATTCACCTCCCCTGCCGGGCTTAAAGCACCTACACAGCCATGGTACACCCGCACAGGCGTTCTCACTTATTTTGACTGATGGGACCTCCTCTCGGCACTGTGTGAGCATGTGTAGACCATGTTTGACTGACGTCCCTGATTCGACTGTTTCAACCCGTAAAAGAGGTTTAATTAAGCAGAGTAACTAAGAGCATCTATGTGGGTGTGCAGGGCCCTTATGTGTCATTTTGTTTTTGCCTTTTTTTTTTTCTCTAATCATGTCTGTTTTGTTACTGATGGTCTCATTTACAATCGCCTTTCTGTAATGTGCCTAAACTATGGAGAGGAAAAGTATTCATTTTAATTTTGCCTTTCATATGAAACATATTCAAGCCTGAAAAGTAAATAAAATACTTACTACTTTATACTAATTTGTCTTATTTTCATTGCATTCAAATGTAATTTACTGAGGTTAAATGTTTCACTGTAATTGCAACAGGGGGAAAAAAAATGGTTTCATTAGCTTGCCACGACAGGAAGAGAGGACTGAAGTTTCGGTCCGAAGTGTTAACCTGCTCTTTTCAGGCTGCTGCAGCAGCGTGCTTCTTCATACTTGTGTGAGCAAGTTTAAGATGTCACCTCGGGTTTCTTCTCAAGTGTCACTATTGTCTGACATGTGCCATTATCAGGGGGACTGGGAATGATATGCAACGAACATCCCAGAACCAGTGGGCTTTTCTGATATTTCCTAAATATTAACAAAGATCAGCAGATTAGAGGCTTCCTGTTGCCTCCCACGTGACCAAAGCAATATTTTAAAGTTCAAGTGTGTAGGATTTAGTGACATCCAATGATTGTATAAAGACATCGACGGTGCATGAGAGACAGATTGAAGCTGAAAACATGCGTCGCTGGATGCCGCCATGTCTGTACATCTTCCACCTCTCAAGTTAATCAAAATATCGACAAAGATGTGCATCATCGCTGGACGTAAAGCGGGCCAAATAACGCCTGGGTGCTCTAATAAGTCATCTGTGACAGCACCCACCTGCCAATCAAAGCTGCCATGCTGTTAACTCTAACTTTAAACCTTGATATAATTTGAACTGGTGAACTCTAAAAATTCACCCTCAGTACAGTTGTCATGAACGGGGACATTAGCTGCAGAGACCAAAACCATTTTTTGCACCAGGCTGTAAACATGTTTATTCCTGCTGTGTTTCACATTTTAACATGGAGGCTTATAGATGTGGAAATGAACTGTGGCCAGCCTCAAGCGGGCACTCACTCTGAGAATTACAGTTTTTAGCACTTTCATATTGGCTTTGTCACAGAGGTTGTGGTTTGGTGGCATCTAGAGGTGAATACCACCTCGCCTCACCTCCTTGTCTAATCATGTATAGGAGAAACTATGGTGAAGAAGGTGGAAGATTCATTTAAAAAAAGGTAATTATACACTAATGAAAACACTTTTTACTTTATTATATTCCATATTAATAAATCACCTTAAATCCTACACACTGTACCTTTAAGTTTATAGTAATACTCTTGAGTACACCGCTACCCTCCTGTTATTGTGTACCATGAGGAAGACGTCCAATGACACTCGAAACCACACATTTATTACATTCTGTTTATTCTGCAAATACCATCTGTAAAAATTATACATCAAGCCTAAGTATGGAACTCTAGTAAAAGTTCACAGTTCTTTTACAGTCAAATTTATGTCATAGGAAAGTTCCATAAAAACAAATGTACGTACACGTCAGTGACGTAAAGAAGCACTTGATGCTACAACACAAACCAGATTCCATATAGTCTACAATATTGTGTCGCTTTTTCTTTTCTTTTTGTTTAAACACAACAGGGTGCTTGCCTTCTTTGGATGACTGAGTTTAAATCAGACATTATGTACAGATAAGAAATGAAAAGCGAGTACAAAGAGAAAAAACCCTCAGTGCTGTGTTTCACATAAGACAGCCTAGCTAGCACATTTAAAGTAAGCTGCAAGCATGAAGTCAAAGTGTATGAGTGCAAGTTGAGTATGAAGATGACACAATTTTAAAAAAATTCAAAAATCTACTTTAAGGCCTAGGCAAGCACCCTGAAGCAAAGAGCTGTGCAGTTTTTCGTACCCCAAAACAAAGAATGAATGAATGTCTCTCAGCGCTTCGTCGATCCATCGTCTGAGGGTTGGTTTAGTCGATAACTGTCCAAACCCAACCCCCACCCCCTGATCAACATCTGCGGAGGTCTCAATCTTGACCACACTTCTCCCTTTCCCCCCCTCCTCTCCTTCCTCCATTTTTTTCCCTCCTCCTCCCCCCCCCTCATCACAGCAGGCAGGCGGAACAAACACAGCAGAAAAACGCTGTCAGCCCTGCCCCTCCCCTCTACCACATCCACTCCTGCACTTCAGTCTCTACTGGAACTTCCTTCTGAAGGGAAAATGGCCGACAGGAGGGATACTGGAGAAGGTCCGTGTAGTGAAGGGGGTAGACACAGCGAGGGGAAGGAGGATGGCATGGGGTGGGGGATATGTGGGGTGGGTTAGTGGCTTTAACGTCCATCTCACGTAGCGGTGGGGGGGTGGGTCATGCCTACCTCTCGGGGTGTGAGCAAGAAAGAGAGAGGGATGGTTCTGAGGTCCATTTCCATCCAGTGATCCTGTTACAACCGCATCTGCCATCTTTTCCTCAGACCACCTGCGTTGTGAACTCCATCCTCAGACAAAAAGGCCTCTTCAATCAGTTCCTGTAGCAATTAACAAAAGGAATTAAAAATCCATCGCCATGACAACGGGCTCCGGAAATAAACATTTTCCTCATGATTACACACAGTGTACTGGTATCAGACATGCAGTTGTTTTCCTGTCACAACACACCTCGTTACTCATAATTATGATCACCTAAAAGACAATTACACATAGTTTGATTCATCTCCATGTATCGCCATTGAAATCCGCCAGTTTCAACCAAAAACCTAATTAAAACTGACTCACACTGAAGCCTAAACAGTTACATAGTTCTCATTTTAAGAGTTGTGATTCAGAGCTGCAATATGAAAACTTATTCTGATAATCGAATTACACCATTTTTGTCACATTAAATTCAATATCTTGAACATACATTTTTGGTGACATCACTTTGTGCATGCGAGTCACATTTTTCACCATTTCTTAAATTGGATTAATCAATTCATCAAGTGACTTTATTACTGTATCTATCAGAGTAAAGATTACTCCAGATGTGAACACTACCTTTACTAGGATTCACAGTCTCGTCAGTGGTTGCCTCTTCAGCTTCTGTTGCGACACCACACACCGACTGCTCCATTTTCTCCTCCGTCCCTCCTCCTGGCTGCGGTTCCAGAGGGGAGGATCCTGTTCGAGGCTCAGCTGCTGCACCTGGTGCAACTGGTCTTGGTCCTGCCGCATGAGCAGCGGCGGCAGCGGCAGCAGCAGCAGCAACAGCAGCAGTTTGTTCCATCTGGGGTAAAGAAGCTTTGGTGGAGAACCAATGTCGCACCAAGTCCGTTGTTAAACCGCTAGCCTGAGCCAGTTCCTGCAACTGAGCATAAAGAATGGTCTGTATTAGGACAGGGACTGCAGATGTTTGACTGTGACCACAAAACTACAAACTACAGGATAAGAGGTAAACACTAAAACACACAGTGTAACAAGAGCAGAATTAGAGTCAGCAAACTGACTCAGTGGTAAGCTGTAGTTCAACAAAATAAAGACACTATCAGGACAATAATGGACAATGGACATTAAACTGGACAATTATACCTAAATGCGCAACAATAGCCATAGCTGTTTCATGTGCACAATAGGCTAGTATTTCCTAATTCATATGTTCATTATGGATGTAAACTTATATACATGCATATTTACACTGTTTTCTATATCTTTAAATTACTACTGATCTATATCTGCTGCTATGGTATAACATAGGACCACAAAGTTTAAACAGTACAGAGCAAACAGTGCACATATACAATGTTCTTTTTAAATTAAGTGGCAATAATCCAATCGTCCAAACGTGAAGGCAGCCAGAGCAACACTTGGATGCATTAAGCAAAGTCAATAAAATCTTGATACTATAATGAGATAAATAAGCTCAAACCATCAAACCCTCAAACCCAAGGAGATTATATTGATCAGCCGTTTCTCAAGTGTCACTTGGCAATAAAAATATAAACAATTTAACAGCTTTTTACAGCTCACCACCCTGAACTCTATATGAGAGATGCACGAAGATCTATTTAAGTCCTTATCACTGTATGATGCATTTACAGAAGTACCTCCTTCTGCTTCATACAGCAGATGTATATTTGTGGTTTACTTATCTATACCACATGTCAGTTTTGCACTTCTTTGCTGCCATGAAATTTAATTTAGCTGATCTTATCTGACATAGGAACTTGTGTGAAATACAGTCGACATTAAACAGACTTCAAATGTAGCACAGTGAGAAGAAACAAAGGTGACAGAAAGCTCCAGAGTTCAGAATTAGAGACGTTTCTCTGTGCTTCTGATGCACACAAAAACAAGTGCCACGTGGAGCACAAAATGAACAGAAGAGTAGCTGCAATAAAAACACGTTTTGAGCTCAGTACCTCTTCTCAGGCTGCATATTTCAAGCATGAATAGATCTTTTGACTCAAGTGAGAGTGTACCTCTTTGCTTTATAAAACAAAAGCCAAGTGTTTTTAAATGAAAAAAAAAAAAGTCACTGTCGAACAATGGACCTCCTTTGAGTCAAGAGCCACAACAATTTCAAACACAAAAATCCTGAGTATAATAAATAAAAGGCCTTTAATATCATGTGGCTGATGAATATGACCATTTTTAATGGTTGTTTTGCCATTTCTGAGCCAGCACACAGTCTTCCAGCACAAAGAGGATGAAATATGATTTGATATGATTATTATTGTTACCATTAATAAAACACAGCCACCAAAACTGATAATTTGTTTTGAAACAAATTCATTCAAAAAGCTTCAAGTTGATTTAGTGAGTTGAACTATGGAACATGCTGTTGCCATTGACACCCACATATACAATTATCAGTAAGTGAAATTTAACATTGCTCTAATACTGAAGTGGCTACATATTTATAAAGCTAACTAAACTGGTTTTGAAACAGGTAATATTATTTATCTCTCAAAGCTTCATAGAAAGTACCTACATATGTGTGTAAACAAGAGACACGCTCTGGAGCGTCACACCTCTTATCATAACAGAACTGACTTATCTTCTGCTGCTCAGGTTTCGGTTGCTCCAAGCCATCAAACTGCCTGAGAAAATGTGTAAACATACCTGTGACTCCTCCAGTCCGCCATGGATGTTGAGATGGTCCTGGAGGATCTTTGTGTTCCCCTTCTGGAGGTCCTCTTCCAAAGCCTCGTTCTGGTACGCCTCCAGCCACTTCAGCTGGCCGTTCTTCTGCACATAACGACAGTCCCCGAACCAGCGCACTACCTCAGGTCTGGGCAGTCCAGTTGCTGAGATCAGTTCATCATACTGAGTAGCGCTTGGCCACTGGGTACGGGCATAGACTTGTTTGAGCAATTGCAACTGCTCTGCTGTCTTCTTACTTCGGGTGGTTGTGGGTTTGGGAGAATGGGATGGTTTGGGTGTTGGGGTGGATGATTGGGATGGTTTGTGTGTGGAGGCTGATGTGGGACCAGGGGAAGATGCAGGTGTGCTGGATTGAGGCAGTAAAGTGGGGCTATCCAACCCTTCACCCTCTGCTTTGCCATTGGCCTCTGTCACCTTCAGCATCTTCAGGTTTATTTTAATGGGGTTGACTTTCAGTTCTCCTGGACAGTCCTCTTTCTGTCTCTCCTCCCCATCAACTTCCATCTCCTCCTCCTCTTGCAGTGCCCGCTCTGCCTCCTCTTTCTTCTTCTTCTCCTCAGCTGCCATTCTCTTCCTCCTGTCAGCGAACCAGCCATGGATCTCCCTTCTGGTCATCTTTGTCTCAGATCGCAGTCTGTCCACCTCCTCTCCTGACGGGTCAGGGTCCTGGGTAAAACTGGCTTCTAGAGCCTTCACCTAAGCAAAAACAAGAATGGACAAGGTCAAAAACCTGGAAGAACTATAAAACTATAGATTACTAGATTAATTGAATAGTCAACAAGAAATATTAATCAGTATTTGGATCTTTGATTATTTATTTCAAGGACCAGTGTGTAAGATTTAGTGGCATCTAGCCGTGCAATTCCTGATTGCAACCCCTGCCTCACCCTCTCTCTACCTAGTGTAAAGGAGAAACTATAGTGGCTGCAAAAGGCCTGATCAAGTGTTTGTTTTTTTCTAGACTACTGTAGAAACATGGCAGACCATGGTCAGGTGATTATACACTAAAGTACAGTATCAACTTCCATTTCTGCCATATTTTGTTTATAGATCCTCCTAAATCTTACACACTGGACCTTTAAGTCAATAATTATTTAAGCAAATATAACAAATATTGTCTAGTTCCAGCCTCTAAAAAGTGAGGATTAGCTGCTTTTCTCTGTTTTACATTATTGAAAAACTAAATATCTTTGGGTTTGGGATTGATGGTCAGATAATACAAGACATTTTAAGATGAAGAGGCATTTTCCATTATTTCCAGGCATTTTATAGATTAAACAATGAAATTATTAAAAGTGTTAAACCACTGACTTAGTAATGAACTGGTGTGTTAAGGTAGAAGCTGCTAATGTAGCCTCGTCTCACCTGATGAGGTTCTCTCTCCTTGTAGCGGATGGCCGTGAAATCGGGAGAAGGAGGTCTGGGGAGTCGGCGGGAAGGTGTGGTGGGAGATGTGGGAGTCTGCGATGCGGTTGGGCTCAGGGGTGCAGAGCTGTGCTGGGGTGTTTTCGCACCAGAGTTGCTGCTACTTTCAGACAAATCAACAGGGTTGGCACTGCCAGCGGCGCCACTCCCTGGCGTACTTGACCCGCTCCCTGCTCCGGCTGCACTGCCAGACTTACTCTGTCCACCCGTGCTGGCGCGTGAACCTTTGAGGTTGCGAAAGTGGTAGCGCCGGTCGCTGAACCACTTGCGGACTTCTCGTACTGTGAGTCCAGTCAGAGAGATGAGGCGGTCCACCTCTTCCTGGTCAGGAAACTGGCTGAGCTGAAAACTGTCCTTCAGAGCGTTGAGCTGCTCTTGAGACTTCTTGCCCTTGTAAAAGCTCGGGTCCAGGAATGCGTTAATGGGCGTCCGAGAGCCAGGCGTGCTGCTTGAAGGAGCTGCAGGAGAGGGCGAAGAAGACTTGGAGGCAGGGGAGGATGCCTCCTCCATTTTGAGGGATGGAGAATCACTGGTGGTGGGCTCGACATCATCTGTGATTGTGCTGGTTGTGTTATTTTTGTTGCTGCTACCATTGGTATCTTTGCTTATTTGCCCACTGCTGCCCGTTTTGCCGTTACCGTTATTAGATTTGCTGTCGGTCACATGTTTGCTATCTGTGGTTACTTTGCTGTCACTCTGCACAACGCTGGTGTTGTTGGCTTTGCTCATGTCAGTGTTCATAGTGTGTCCATGGCTGGCAGCATTACCATTGCTTTTGTCGTTGCAGTCTGCGTTAGCACCACTGTGTTTACCATTGACACTGCTCACCTTAGCATTACTATGATTACTGCTTCCTAAACTAAGGTTGATGACACTAGCTTGAGTGCTACTACCCCCTCCCCCACTCCTACTACCATTACTGCTAATGATGTTGCTCCCAGTACTACTGCTACCTACCGTCCCCACCACCATGCTAATGCCTTTGTCCGCCACCAGGGCTGCAGCAGGTCGGGCCTGCATCATGGGACGCGCCGCTGCCTGGGGCTTAGGTGTGACAGCCAGTGCCACAGGGGCACTGCTAACCTGGATGCCGTTTGCCATTACAGGCTGTGTGACAATTACCCCTCCTTGGCTGACAAGAGAGCCCTGCAGGATGTGAGGGATCCCGGTAGCCCCCAATGAGGCAGGCAGGACTGTGATTGTGTGTTGGGCTGGGCTACGCTGACTCTGGGTCTGGTTCGAGCTAGAGGGTGCGGTCTGGATGATGGTGTTGAACATCTTCCTCCTGGCCTCCTCGATCTCCTCAGGTGACCAGCTGATGCCTTGTTTCAGTCTCTGGGCCGTGAACCAAATCTTGATCTGCTCTTCGGGGAACTTTGTGACCACGGTCAGGTAGCAGAGCTCAGCCTTTGTGGGGTACGGGAACTTACTGAAGGAGGTCTTCAAGAAAGAAGAGGAGTCCATGGAGGCACTGTAGGTAGGTATGCTGCTCAAAGGAATCATCACCTGGGAGGAAAATGAGAGTGGGATTATTACTGATATCCAAATTACTTCATTACAATGGGACACAAAAAAAATGAAGCAAAACACTTACCTTAGGTAGATTTTTGGAAGAAGAAGTCGAAGATGTGGAGGAAATATTTGAAGACACCGTGATCGGTGTAGATTGATGAAGGCTTCTGCTTTGAACCACTGAGACCACCTAGAGAAACAGATTTTTAAAAATCTGAATGAAATCATCTGGATTTGAACCAAAACAGCCAAACTAAAAAGAGACATAAAGAACCGCCACCTACCTGTGTGATGGGAGTCTTCAGCATTGGTAATGCTCCAGAGCCATTAACTATCTGGATTGCCGAGGGCAGAGTGACCTTGGTCGTTCCATTGTGAACAATTGTGGGAACATGGGTGACTGTCACTGCAGCAGTATCTTTTCTCTCAGTTTCTCTGGAGGCTGAGATGGCGTGTGCGTCTGAAGAAGGCTCGTCAGAGGCTGGATGAGACACCACTATCCGTTTAGGCTCTGATTTGCCCTTTAACATCCTCATAATTGGTGTTTTTGTGATAGAAATCTCACTATCCTTCCCAGTCTCTGCCCCAGTCACTAGATTCTGCTCCACCACTGCTCTCCTGTCCTTCTTCTTCAGATGCAGAGTTGTATTCAACGTGCTGGGGTGAACCCTGGCATTATGCAGAGCCAACCCCTCAAACTTTGGCGATGAAACCCCACAACTCACACAAAAGAAGCTTGGGTCAGCACGGAAGTCTGGGTGCCCCGAGTACACATGATCCAAGAACAAGTTAAGGTCATGGGTTTCAAAGTTACAAGGCTTACAGGTGTAAGTGCCAGCACCGTCTTTGAGAGCGTCCTCCAGCTCTGTTTTGGAGGACTCTCCTGGGTCGAGGGGGCTATGTCTGCCACCTCCAGAAAGCCTGGATTGATGGACAAAAACAGGAGAGTCGTGTTCAACCTCTTCTGCTGGGCGTATGATCTTGCTGGGGATCATACAAGGAGTGGTGGACTTCCTCTTGCTGGCCATGGTGTGACCACAGCGTGGGGAGGGGTTGGTCAAATGGTTGAGAATAGGGTGTGGGTGAGAATATGGGTCGTTTCTGGTTGACTATAGACCAGGCACGAGGGAAGGAGGACAGCGGGACATGTCTGTAGGTCCACTTGTAGTTTTCACTGCAGTTGTGAAGGAAAGCCTGGAAATGAGAGAGAGGAACATGTTTTAGTTCAAGTCATCAGTCACCATACTATACAACACACCTGGAAATTGTTAGATCATCACAAACTGTTGAATTTCAAGTACAAATGAGGGAAGAAGTGGTACAACAGACTGCAAGAAGAAGTACGATGTAATCTTACGCTACTCAACACAAGCCAGTTTTCCCTCTGCAGGACGAAAATCACACATGGTTGGTTGTTTCCAGGTAAAATATCAACACCATAAATATGGTAGGGTTAAAAAAAAAGAAAAAAAAAAATCAAAAAGCCGTCAAAATCTAGTGTTGCTTATAAATCTTTAATTAAAAAAATAAAAAAATAAAAATCAAGTCTCTTCCTCAACTCCCCTGCCCCATGACACTCAAGGCTATCTGCTTTATGAGGGCTTTCAAACAAGCTCAGCCTGCTTCTTCACTAAAGGCTTTTTGGGAGAGCTCCTGTCCTACCCCCTTCTTTCCCCTCCCCCACGCAACCCCGTCTCACTTCCCCTCGTTCAGACACACCCCCTCAGAGAAAGCACATTCTGTATTTTCTTTCCCCCCCCCTTTTTTTTAAAAATTGACAGCCTCTGTAGCTTCACCAAACACCTTCATAAAGATTACCACAGAAATATTCACTTGTGAATGTGTTGCCTAAGATAGGCGCTACTTGACAATTGTGCAAGTGGGTGGTTCAGCAGATGTTCCTCAGTGGAAAAATGGCGTTCTTGGCCAACAACAGTGCAGACAGAAACACACGGACCCACATAGAAATCTTCAGATTTCTACTTCACCTCCAGATCCCTTGACTCCATACAAAATGGCGAAGCTTCCTGTGGAGGAGTTATCACCTCCCTCCTCCCTCCTTCCTCCGCTCCCTTCCTCTGACAGAGAGGTAGTGAATGATGCAGTATGGGAGGAGAGCTCTAGGGTAATTACTCTCCCAATCACTCTGCACTGACAGGACGCCTCATGTCATGCACTGAGCAGCAAAAGTTTAAATAGAGGTTCAACAGGAAAACCCTGAAACCTTTTCAAAGCCTAGTTCCTCCATACCCAAACCCTCTTGTAGGCAGCCCATATCTAAAATACCCTGCCCTTCCTATGCACAAACAGTACCATGCAAATGTTAAACTTGTCTGGGACTAGTTTCAGACTAATCTCTTTGTGCACAATGCTGCTGCAGCACCTCCTTTTCTGTCAGGTGAGCAGCTTACTCCACGTTATGTGTCATCATCATATAACAAAACCGGCCATTCTTCAGAGAAATCTAACTTGTTCAATGACAAATGCTCTCTTCCTCTTGTACCCGCAAATGCGCGCACACACAAACACACTCACACAGCCTTGCTTTGCAACAGAAAGGTCATGGTACATTAGCTCAAAGCCCAGTTAACCCTCACAGGACTGGGGTGTGACAGATGCCCTTCCACACACACACTGATCTGAGTGAAGGTATACAAAATTCCTCCCTTCAAAAGCCTCTCGCCTCAGTTTCAGTTTGAGTCAATGTAAAACTTTTATTAACTCCCATGTGCAGTTTATTTACAGTCCACCAGCTTTTCTGAAAATTTAAAATCAAACTCACGGATGATCAAACGATGAGATACTTCATTGAGCATGTTACGAAAACTTAACTGAACTCACAAATTAGTCATTTTGTCTATGAGAAAGCTTCCCCTCTGTTTGGATCAGAGTGTGAGGGGTTAACAGGCAAATGAAGTTTGCTACTGTGGAGGGAACGTGATGCCCCTTGTTCCCCAGCGCACCCCCCAGAGAGAGTAACTGCCCTTCGCTTTGGCTGTTGTGCACCCCTCCTACTCCCCTGCCATTCAGTTCTGCATCAGGGGGCACCGCTCTGCCAAGGCAGGCTGGTCACATGACCAACATAAAGGCTTATGGGTGGGCAGCCTCAGCCATCCATCACGTGGTTCTGCTGGGTGTGGGTGAGCAGGCGAGAGGAGAGAGGAGAGGAGAGGGAGAACGAACGAGAGAGACTGGTGGGGGATGGGCAGCCAGTTTGGGGTGAGGAGGCATGGGAAGAAGGGGTGTTAACTATCGTGGAGGAAGCACTGAGGTGTTTCAGTGAAGAATTTTCCTCCGATACCCCCCTCCAACCATCCACCAACACCACTCCGCCCTGCTAACCCCCGCTCTTCAATGCCCCCTTCTTGCTCCAAACTACAATCACACAGTCCTTCCCTCCTCCCACCTCCCCTCTCTCCCTCCCTCCCTCCCTCCCTCCTCACTGCGCTGCAAAGCCTGGAATGTTCCAACCCGAGCTCTTCAGCCAGTGGACATAACCTGAAGTTCAGCTACAGTGTCTGTATGTGCCCACACATGCATTTGAGTGCCTCATGCATAATAATTACTCCAAACTAAAACAAAGAGTGAACGTTTAAAGTGTAAAAATCGACAACGGTTGGGAGTGCTACAATGGCGACAAAGTTCACGTCACACACTGATGGCATGTTTTTTTAAAAAAAGAAGAAAATGAAAGAAAAAAAAAAAAACGCCACAACTGTACGAACTCGCACCTCAGCACAGGCCTCGTACAGGTGAGGACAGAGACAATGCACAAGACGAGCTGAGCGGCCGTTATCAGCCAAGTCCAAATAGGGCAGCTCATGTCTCAGCAATGCCAGCCTCACATGAGGTCCGTTGACTCACCGGTATGAACGCATCGGCCAGTAACTCTAATTTGAATGTTGCACATACGTCGTACTGACCATGTGGCCATGGTGGGTTTCGTGTGTGTTATGTCAGCATTTGCATGTGTGGGTTTCCTGTGTGATTGAGAGCGTAGAGAAAGAGGAGGGAGGTGGGGTGGGGTGGGCGGGGGCGCATGTGTGCTCGCGTTTGTGTGTGTGTGTGTGTGTGTGTGTGTGTCTATGTGGCGTGCGGGGGTGGCTGCCTGCATGCCTGTGTGTGAGGCTTGTTTACTGAGGTAGTGAGGCTGCCATTTTTTTTTCCTGTCTGTGGGTGAGACTCAAAGATCTCCCAGTGACAGACAATGTTCTCGTCTTCTTGGTTCATAACCTATATTATCTACGCCTCATCAATGTCTCAGCACAGCATGACCTCCTTTTATCCCTTGGACTGACTCTTGTCTAAGGCCTGGGCTATATCCTCTGAGTACAGGCCAATAATAGCGCTCACACATACACTAGAAATCCTACAGCTTGGCTGCATAGCGTAGCTGCATGCTAACTACTCCTCTCCTCACCTAGCTGAGAATACAGGTGTAACGCTGATATCGGCATGTGTAACAAACGCTCTCGCTCCTTCAGAGAGGATACGTGTACAGCACAGGCGGCAGTCTCCTTGTCTCCTCCATTTCTTGCTTCCTCGCTCGTCTCTTTTCCTTCCCTCTCACCCCTTTTCTTCACCCTTGCCCCCCCCCCCCCCCCCCCCTCCCTCTCCAACCGTCTCTGCACCCTCTGCTTCCCCTCCCTCCATTCCTTCTTCTCCTCCCTCTCCGAACAAGTTTGGCCCAGGGAGACAGGTCGGCAGCGCCACTGGTGTGTTACTGTCCCCATGGCAACCACCTCCTACCCACCTCCCCCCCTCTCTTTCCCTCTCCCACCAGCTCATTTCTCTAAAGCACATGTGTGTGGGTAAACACACACACACACACACACGCGCACACACACACACACACACACAGTTACTCAGACATACACGCACACACACACACACATCTCCTATGCCATCCAGTCCCTGGCTCTAGCAGGGCTTGTTTGTTCCACACACCCCTGTGAGTGGTATTTGGAGAGTCCCTGCCCTGCTCCTATTTCAGTGCCTCCCTCACGCGGTGTTGATGTCTCTCAGCTAGGTGTGGTCGCCGTCGCCAAGGCACACTATTGGCCAGAGCTGATGCCGTCTCTTCCTGTTAACTCAGTGCCGAGGCCCTGTCCAGACATCTGCCTGGGCTACTGCCCTGTCCCTTGCTCACTTGTGGCTCTTGTGCTTGGCCTTCAGTGGCGTGAGGTATGAAGGGCTCCTGTATTCACTGTAGGCAACGCAGGTATGGATACATAAACACAAGACGAAAAATCTGGAAGACGGCATCTCTTTCAGAGAGGACCACCTCTGTGCCCAAGAGTATTGAAGCTAATTGTCAAGTCTGTGGCAAATCACAAACCCTTCGCCACCTCGAGAGTCTCTGCACTGAAACAGAAACCCTTTGCCGTGTTTCGTTTGCGCCAAAGCACAAAATCCTTGCCGGTTACTTAATTCACTCCCACCTTAAACTGACATGGCTCCAACTAACCTCCTCCTGTCAGTCAACTCCAGCGTTCTCGCTCATATCTCTGGTGAGAAACACGGCTCGCCACATGCTTACACGCTTTTTGTGCATCTCAACTTCTTTTCAACGACCATTTCAATCCTCATATACGATACTGGCAAATAAGAAAACCTCAATGACAGTGTTCCTAGCTTCCTACTAGTGTCATTCCATCTGCTCCTGAGTCCCAATTGGGCTGCTCTCAGGTCAGGGAGCGGATGGCTGCGTGGGTTGCAAACGGCTGCATTGCTGTGGCCACTGCCAGTGCATGCGTTAAAAAACTGGGTTGCTGAGAGGGGAGGGAGAGAAAAATGGCGGAGCACCATGCTCTGTGCTGTCCAACCTAAAATGGCTGACATCACAAGCTGTTAACCAGCCAAGCAGAGCAAGAGGCTGCTACTGCTGCTGACCCAAACCTGCTCGCTCTGGACGTTGTGTGTGGATCTCACAGTGCTCTATCCCCAAAGATTGTGAAAAGGATCTTGAGCAGCAGCTGACTCTGTTTTTTTTTTTGTTTTTTTTGTGGTCATACTTTGAAGAGATCTGGAAGTAAATTGTCATTACACAGGTCAAGACAGAATGGAGACAAAACTCACTGATGAAAAGTCATCACTGAAGGACTGACACATGCTTAAAAAACGGAAAATAAAAAGGAGCTGTGAGACGAACAAAGGGCGCACAACACACACACATGATTTTAATAAAAAGGTCGTACTGATTAATCCTCCCATGCAAAGCAACTCAACCTACTTCAGCTGAAAGATGTCAAATTGAGGGAGAGAAAGGGAGAGGGAGAAGGAGAAAGAGGAGGTGGAAGGTGGTGATGATGGAGGGGTGAGTGAGACTATTCACCGATATGTGCAGCCATTGAGCTTGAGCATCTCCACAGCAACACAAAGACACAGTGTAAGAGGAGCTTAATAATAACAACAAATATAATATGAATAATAATAAAAACAGCTGTTTGGAACATTAAATATTGACAATTACTCCCATCTAAAAGAAAACTCCTGCATGCCCAAATGGTGTTTTCGTCTGATTCATTTGAAATAATCAACATTAGTACAAATAGTAAAAAGGTGTGCTGTGGTCGGACGAGTGGATTAAGCTGCTTGTCTATGCCTGGGACTCACGTGGACATCAGACACAAACTAGCTGTCTGGTAAAGCTTTGCACTAATCCCTGGAGTCACACACACACTCATGACAACACTGACATGATAAATAACCAAGGCAACAGCTTGCAAACTCATAACAGCCTGTTAGGCAACGTGGGCTGGAGCATGAAGTGCTGCTTGTGGTGTGTACGAAAAGTGTGGCACGGCTTTGATTTTAAAACTAATAAATGTGTTATGGCAATAGTAAATGAAGGCTACTTTGACTTTAACAATTATTAGTCATAACCGAGGGGAGGTCCAAGTGATTTCTAACTTCTTCTTCTTCATTCATAACAGCACAGACTGGAGAGGTTGGAGGTAATTCTGCATGTTGTTGTTCACGCGTAAAGATCTAACAGGTCGGGACTTTAATACGAACCCATAACATCTAAATCACAACTGATATGTCAAGAATGTCTCTTCAAATGTGAGCGAATATAGCGGTGTTGTTGTTTTTTGTGTGAAACAGCATAAAACACAGAGTGGGTTTTGTGCTGTAACGTTATAGTCCCCTGAGCGCAGCAGCGTCAAACATTTCCGAAAATGATGCGTGTTCATCTTCCGCTCAAGTTAGGCGGAGTGAGCGTCCAACTTAATGGGCTCGTCCACATTAGAGCTTTTTAAAAATAACAAATTGGAACCAATTCAGGCAGGAAAGGAAAAAGCAAAAGCCTCCCTTTAACAAATAATAAATTAAAAAACCTAACTCTCTCTCCCCCCGTTGGCTGTCGCCATTTTAAGCAGGCGACATGCAGCTGGCCAGCACTGCCTTTGCTTGCTGAGCCCGCAAAGGTGGCTGGCTTCACAATAGCGCACATACAAGTTTTTTTTTTTTTTTTTTTTTGGAAAGGTGAAACACTTTGTGTAGAATGCATGTGACAAAAAACACACTCACCTCGCTTTGTCCGGAGCTCAGTGTATGCTTTAAAAAAAAAAAAAGTTACAATGATATGAGGCTCAGTGGTGGTGGGAGGTTAGGGCTTCACTGATGGCAACTTATAGGTGTATAAGCCCCCTCTGTCCATCGGCTGGTGATAAACGTGACACTGGAGCCAGACCGGTTCCTTAAAAAAAAAAAAAAAAACGTCCCCCCCCCCTCTTTTTTGCGCTTGTTTATTTCGAGTGGCTCTCAGTGTTAAAGCAGGCAGTGGAAGGGGAGGAAAATACGACGGACGTACCGAGGGAAGAGACGGACACGTGACGCAGACGTCACTGACGGTGGAGTTGGCGTGAGAGCTCCTGCTCCTCCGCGCGCAGAGCACAAGTGAGTCAGACATCACGTCCTGACTTTGACCCAACACCACCGGAGGGTCGTGGTCTAGTTGTGGAAAAAGGGGGCCAAAAGCTTCCACTGTTCCGGTTATACGTGATGTTACCGCGACTCACACCTGTCTCCCTCCCAGGTGACCTCTCTTAAAGAGATAGTACAGACAGATATGATCCAAAAGTTATCCCGCATTCATCCCGCAACAACCACTGTGTGCACACAAGTGAAGCTCCCTTTAACATATGCACAATTATAAAACACGTTGCTTGCAGCATGTTACAACATGCACTATAGATTTTTAATATTTTGCACGGACACACAGAAAATGATCATTAACCATATACTGGATTACTTTACACACAACATTTATGTGTGTCAGCTTGTCTCTGATCATAAAACACAACTTTATTCTGAAATAATAAAGATTCTGACACAGTGACCCTTATAAAAGACACATGGTTATGTAATAATGCAGTATCCGGTTGATATTGTTCAACTGCAAGTAATGAAACTACCAACAAACCAGCTGACACACAGTGAACCTTTTTGGGCCCATGGTGCAGTTATGTCTGCATGCCTTGCTCTGTTAGTAATACAGACTTGCACAGACACCTCCATTATACATGGCAGCAGAAAATATGTATTAGATACTGTTATTAAAAAGTTATTTTAAACAGGTTATAATAAAATTGACTTGACTACATATGTTTACATGAAAGGGCCAACATGCCCTCCTTACTATATCCATACAGTGTCACTTTATCAGGTACACCTGGCTAAAACCAGTCTCTAATATTTTATTTTCCATCATTAATACAAATATGGTGGCTAAATAAACATCTTCTAGTGTAGCACCACAGATCACAGTCTACAAATTGACCACAAAGTTGAGCTGACACACCCTTTGAAGTGCACATTAGGATGTAGTATTGCAGGGCTGTTGAATTTGGGTGCATTGGCTTTTCTTCAACTGTTAGAAACAACTGTGGCTCTTCCACAAAAAGGATATGAGATGAAAAAAAAAAGCAAGATCTCACGTGGTTACTTTCCACGCCTTCTCATAGGAGAAGACAAAGCATTGTGCATATTAGTTACAGCAGGGTCACAACTGTAAGCATAGTGAGTGCTCACAGTTATTATTAGACTGTTATTGATTTTCCATTAAGCCATGCTTATTATGCATGCATGCCATTAGACTCAAATTAAAGATGATGACACACCCCCCACGTCTTCCTGAGTGAGTCATGCATAGTGGGTCAAGTTTAAGATTCAAAGGAGAAGCTAAAATATGCTTACTCTAGCTCATATTTAAGGGGATGATTTATTTATAACCACAAATTCCAGCATATTTCACTTAGAGTTTAGAGGTGAGAAATATATTTTTTTAAAAACATTGACATTTTATTTGAGATCCACTTCCATCAAAGTCTGATTTAAATTCATTTTAGTTTTATTTTCCACATTTGTATGTGCATGTGTACAAATATCCTTATTCTTTCTTCACCACTCTCAAGTCAGTCTCATATTAGTCTATCTTGTTTTAGGACTTGGACTATATCAAATCCAAATCACTCCATTTACACCAACAAATTAAATTGTAGGTCAAACAACTGTAGTGATCTGAAATCAGAGTGTTCATCAGGAGTGAAGACAAGACTTCCACCAAGTGAAGTGAACCACACCATCATAAAGGAGGCCCTCTGCTGGACAGGAGAGACAACAACAGAACAATCTCAACATCTGCCAAAATACACGTAGGGTTAGAGAGTCCAGTGTAATGAAACGTAAAGTAAGCAAGCATTCATAATTTAGTCATTAAAATGCACATCTCATTTAATGTCATTGTTTTATATATTTGTTCAGTGTGTTGTGTTATAAAACGTGCTGATGTATTTGTTTTTAATTAAAGAAATCACTATGAAAGTCTCACAAACCTGTTTATCGTAACTGATACTGGTCAGGAAATCTGTATGTTGGAATATAAAACCTTTATGGTCCTTAGGTAGTGTTTCATCTGAATGACCTTAAAATCCAGAAGAAGCGTTGATAACACATGAAACAAGCAAATATTTTGAGTATCAGAACAACATTTTTCTCATTAATCATCTCATGAGCTCTCAGATTTATCTCTCTTTTAGTCTCCAGGTTGCATCCGCTGTATCTTTTGACCCCACAAAACTGCAGGTCATGTTAGGTTTTTTGATATCTGTAACAGACAAAGTCACAGCCTGTGGGAAAATCATGGAGCAGCACAAGAAACAATTCTGAGCACCATATCTGCCTCTTTTTTTTTCAAAATGATTATTACCAACATTGCACCGGCATTACCAGCTGTCTCATCTTATGACATTTACCAGTCTTGTACATATATTTTTTTCTATTTCATAGTTTTGTCAGACTGTTAATCATAATGCAGTATGGTTATTTCATTGCCCTGAATGAATACATAACTAAATTGGACCAATTCAGACTTTAAAACTGGACACCTGTTGCTTACTGCCATCATTTTGTACTGTATATGATGGAACAATGTCATGATTAGGCCATTTTATTATATTGTTCAACATAAACACACAACACAACGCAACACACAGCACACAGTGGCCACACACACACACACACACATACATACACACACACAAAAAAACAATTTCCAGCTTAGAAACCGGTTATGTGATGCAGATAGCATGATATATACTCAAAGAGATAATTGTACACTTACATAAATTGTGGAAGTACAAATGGGAAGATATAGCATCAATGTTTATGTATATATACATATATACACATTCACATACAAGGAAATGTGCAGAACCGTTACCATTGATGGTGATGTAACAAATAAACATCTGGAGAAAAAGAAGACAAAATAAGTAAATAAAAAGACACTTGCACTTCCTGGACTCTGTCATTTCTGACTACCTCTGCTACATGCTGTGATTGTGACTTTCATTCATCTGTTTACAGCCTAATTTAATTGTACACAGTCCTTTATCCCCATTTGTAGTTCTTTCTTATATCTATTTATATTCACTCATATCTATCTATCTATCTATCTATCTTCTGTCTATCTATCTATCTCTATCTATCTATCTATCTATTATCTATCCTATATACTATCTATTCTATCTATCATCTATCTATCTATCTATCTATCTATCTATCTATCTATCTATCTTGTATGACTGTATTAAAGTGCTCTCAGATTCTACCATGTCTTGCCATAATTAGGTAAGTAGGTACTTTCATTATAAAATATCATTTCCTAAACTGAAAATCATTTGTTGTTATTTTCTCTTACATACTGAATTTTTATACTCATTATAAACTTTATAAAACCTGCTTTGGGTAGGTTATTGATATTTGTTTGTTTAATTTCTGTCTGTTTATGGGTTTTTTTTTTGGTTGCTTTTTTGCCTTTTTTACTTTTTTCTAATTCTGTAGTGTATGCTACACTTTCCTCTGCTGCTGGAACAAGTACATTTCCTCGTGGTGGGATGAATAAAGCATATCTAATCTAATCTAAATTGAAACAGAAAGCGCTTACACACTCTGACCACTGAGGGTCGCTGTAGTTTTTAAGCCACCTTATGTCAGCAGCGGCGCAGAAACGTCGCATTCTCTGATTGGCTGTCGGTGGCCGGGGTCAAACAATATTGCGCATGCTCAGAAAGCCTTTTTCGGCTAGCGGCTGAAATCTGTCAGCTCAGCGGAGCGTAAATTCCTCTAATACCTTCAAATATCTCGGAGGATTTCCTTCCTTTGAACGTCGCCGGAGCTTTAAATCTAGCCTCGGGTGTCGCCAGATTTGGATTCCAACTTTTCGCCGTGTGTAGCCGAAGGAAAGAGCCAAGAATGACGAGCAGTACGAAGCGGAAAGAAGAAAGTCATCTGCTGAATGGAGGTGTAAAACAGTCCACATGGAGCAAAGCCTTCAACAGTAATGCTGTCTGGGAGGAGAAGGTCAGTCAGCTGCCCTTTCCAAATCCAGCCCGACTCTTATTTTCTTATTACTTCGTGCTCGGTGCAACTAATTTGCTGGCAGGTGTTCATGAAGTCATCTGTATGTGGAGCCAGGATAGAGGATTAATCAGATGTGGTTAAGGTTAACTGTGTCTGCGTTAATGAATAAACTGGGAAGGCGACCACATGTGATTACTCGTTGAATTCAAGCAATCAAGTCAATTAAATGTTTAAATGTGCCATCGTGTTTTTTAATCAGTTGTTTAATTAATGGATTCACTGTTTTAGTCTGTTAAACCGATTGTATGCAAACATGCATTGAACATAACTATAACACAGTATCATGTGTTAAAATGAGCCTGAGATTTAAATATGTGCAGAGAAATTAAACATTTGCATAGGATTTAAATATATAACTGTTAAGAAGTTAACCCGTGTGAAACATCTATACAAAGACTATACAAAAAAATAGAAAGTGACTGTAGAAATAAAAATGTTTAATAAGACTATGAGAAAGGACTACAAATAGGGATAAAGGTCTGTAAACCGATGAATGAAAGTCACAGCATGTAGCAGAGGTGTGTGTGTGGGTCTGTGGGGAAAAAACCTCTCCACACATCTAAGAGGCTGGAACCAGAGAATATTTGCTTGAAATAATTAAGAAATAATTAATTAATTATCAAAATTGTTTGTCAGTTAACTTTTCTGTTGATTGACTCATCGTTTATTGGATCAATATTCAGCTTATTGTGTTAAAGTACCCATTTGCTTGTGTTACCTTGCCTCAGCAACACCTGACCATAACCTAAATTAACCTAAATGAGCCCCAAACCAATATTTCAGAGGTCAGTGTCTCAGGAAACAGTCTGGTGATACCTTTCACTGTTTACTCAAAACATTAGATTATGCATGTTATGAACGGTTTGTCCTTTGAAGGAACTATAGCAGCTCAACTACACATTATTACCAGCACCAGGGCCTGATGTTGACATCACACACATGTGAAATACAATTCCTTACATAGGAAATCATAGAGGGGAAAAAAAAAAAAAATCTTCTTCATTCAAGTTTTTGTTTGTGTTTTCTTTCACAGGACGAGTTTTTAGATGTGATTTACTGGCTTCGGCAAATTATTGCAGTAATCCTCGGTGTGATATGGGGTGTTGCACCGTTGAAAGGATTTCTGGGAATAGCCATGTAAGTAGTCTCTCTCGGGTCTCTTCACATCAGAGTGTACATTTTAAAGAAAGGAAAAAAAACACATCAAAATAAACATCTTTGTGTCTTTTTTTCTTTTCAGATTCTGCATCATCAACGCTGGCGTCCTGTATGTATACTTCAGCAGCTTTCAGCAGATTGATGAGGAAGAGTATGGAGGCACGTGGGAACTCACCAAAGAAGGCTTCATGACGTCTTTTGCTCTGTTTCTGGTGAGTGTGCCAACATTTGTAGAAACATATAGACTCTTTGGAAAGTATAGTTAAATCGGTTATAAATAGAAAATTGGAAATATTGATAGAAATTCAGCAAATTCAGGTTTCAAAGTTGAGGGGAAAGGGAAGTGTGCATCAAAGATTGGAACCATTTATGATCATTAGTTTATCACGTTTCATGATTTACAACGCCTGAAATCCAAATTCAAACTTTAATTTAGTGATCCATAATGTTTTGTTGTGGTTCACTGCGTCTGTAACATGTAGAGAAGTGTGAACGCGATGAGAACGAGCCAGTCTGGGCTCTCCCAGACAAAAGATGACGATCATGAGAGAAATGTTGTTCATTGGTGGCTTCCAAGTGTCAACCACTAATTGGAGTATGTCATGAAATGGTGTCACAATACGCTGGCGAGCTAACGTGAAGCTGCTCCTAAAAAGGATGTTAATTGTTTTCCTACATTTAGCAAAACACCTTGTCTCCAAGATTATAGTAAATTTATCTTGTAGAGTGTATAGTTTTATTTAAATGTAGCCCATAATTAGTCAGTTTGTAATGAGTTCACTGTGCCTACTGATATAAACTCACTTAATCTGCTGTTTGTGAAACACATGATTTTGATCATTAGTGTCTAAACAGCTGTTTTTGTGTTTGTTTGTTTTTCTCTCTACCAGGTGGTGTGGATAATCTTTTACACAGCTCTACATTTTGACTGAGAAGAATCCATTGGACACTTAAAAACAAACATTTCTGTTGAAGTAAATTGTCAAGAAAGAGGAACTCCATGACCCGAGGGGGTGTCAACACTCCTACATACAGTATGACTTTTCAGTGTGCAGTGCATCATGGGAATCCTAGTTCGATCCTGCAAGATCACCACCGCGATGAACGTGTTCAAATACTGTACACAGGCCTAATTTTGGGGGGTTCCTTTTCAAGGCACCTTCCATTACTCTCTCATATGTTATTTCCTTCCTCACTTCATTCTCATGTCTGACAAAAAAAAACACTAACAAATATAGAGAGCAAATAGTTAATTTGAGATTGGATGCAGTTGTGTTTATGATGCAAGTCAGAATAAGGATTCTTTCATCTTTGTTGATTCATAGCAGGCCGTTTTTTGTTTTAGAAGACTGACATGAATGCAGATTTTTAGACTGTAAAGATAACAACCAGTATGTGTGTTCATCCGTACTGCTCAAGAGCTTAAGTAAGAGGAACTGGGCAATAAAAACTAAGTCTCACCATATAGTCATTAGGGTTCAATCAGTCCATGAAGTGTGAAGTGTTAGCTTTAATTTAAAACGCACCATATTTGATGTATGAAACTAATTGTAAATGATTGATACTGTTAAATCACCCCTCTGAAATTTCACTCCAAAATTATACGTTTGCCTTTTTTAAGAAAATAATCTGGGCCTTTAAAAAAGTGTCATGAAATTAAAGCACATTACAGGTCACTGTTAAGGTTACCAGCTATAGTATGTGTCTGTGGTTTTAAGGATGGTGTCAAAAGACTCAAAGATTCATGTTTTTTTTTTCTTTCCCTCCCTTGATATAATCTGAGCATTTTTGAATAAAATCTGTCAATTGTTATTTCTTCTAAAGGGTCTGGTGTGTAACAAATGTGAAAAATAGTAGCTAACCACAGTGGCAATCTCACTAACTTTAACATGAAAAACAAGTGCTGGTGGTAAGATACACATATCAGCTGATATCCAATCCCGATGCAAGTATCAGTGCGCTATCTGTCCGTTCAACTTATTTCCTCAAAGTAAAGAGGGAGGAAACGTGCATGCCGTTTTCAAATGCAAATGTTCACAGATTAAGCTAAAAACTGGTCTGTGCACTGCCATGACTTGCTGTTCGTATATCTAGATGTCATTTATTAATGGCATTAGTTAGGGGGTGTAGAAATAATTTCAATTTGTTTTTCCTCACATGTAGCTTCCAGATCAAAGTCTTACCTGTTGTTTTTTAAATTAATTTAAAGATGTCTGTAAATTCTGTATAATGTCCCTTTTGTCAGATCCACCTTGTATTACAGATTTATTTGTACTTATGTTATATCTTGTTTGATGTAACATATTTCTCAGTATTTTATAGTGAAGAACTTTTAAAAGCAGCTCTTGCAAAGTTCTTGTAATGATACTGTTATATTAGATACACAGCAGGTGTTTGAAAGGATTGTATTTTCTGATCAAATCTTTTGGGAATCATTAAACATGGGCTTTATTTGGCCTCCATTTTCAAAGAGATGCTGTCTGGTCTTATTGAAATGTAGAAAGAATATTAGTAAGATGATTCAATCAGTTTTTGCATGAAATTATTGCACTGTAATATAATGTATACTCTATTTTGCTTTTTGCTATCTACATAACATGGAAACCCATTTCTGCCAGTGAAAAAAAGATGAAATGGTAGAAATAAATACAGTCATGGTAAGTAAAAATTATAAGATACAATAATAAAGAGGTTATGAGCAGTGAAGGAGGAAGTATGAGATGTTTTACTTGAGTAAAAGAAGAAATACAACAATACATATATATACGTATGCAGAAATACAAAAGAATTGGCAGCTAAATGTATCAGAAGTGAAAACACAGAATGTCCCTGCTATTGATGTCTTACTGATAAAGTGCATTTTAATTGTTGTACAGAGTTTTACCTGACGTCTTATGCTGAAAGGTTTATTGAAGCTCGATCAAGGAGAAATGAGGATTTATCAATACACTTGTCGTGACATGATGCCACCTCAACTCACACCTCAGAAGCTGTCCTCTCTGGCTCGTCTATGCGCCCTCAGGGCAGTGACACAACTACTCTATATAAATGTTTACGCTCAATGCATGTACAGTATAAGGTATCTGCCAATAAGTCATTAGTCTACAAACAAAGCAATAAGTTTACATTTAGTGGAGAGATGAGATGAGTGAGTGAGACATCTGTATCCTCTGACCTCTGTTGCCATAGTAATGATCAGAAGGGCAGCCTGCTTTCCTGAATGCAAACACAAACAGCTGCTCTGCGTCTCAAGGAGAACAGAAGACACACTTAACACTGTCCCTACAGCGACCTGAAGACATATGCTGCGACCCTGCGTAGACACCATATGTGGCATGTTGGAAGAGAAAAATTCCCCTCACATTACTGAGCTAATATTAACTACTGTTGTATTTACTGCTGGTTGCATCATATTTTGTAAGCTGGGCAGTGCGATGGAGCAAGTAGAAACCCAGGATAAAGATATAGAGCTGGGAATGAGCATAACTCTGAGTTATTTCCTTCCCTTGTGGGAAAATAGCTCTAACACTATTTTTATCCTTGCCCTTCATTTTTATTTTGCTGCTAACAGAGGTCTGTTTTCCACACACTCATGTGCATGTGTTTGACAGAGGCCTTTTTACTGTGTTTGAACCTTCAAATATTAAAGTTCACCCGGCTTGAACTCGCAGCTGCAGCTGTTTTCCCCCAAACACACTGACATCATTCATAAAACTCTGAAGAGAGCCCCACAGCATGACGTCATCTACAGAGAAGTAGAAAAAAAAAATATGTGACGTAGTGGCCAAGATGGCGGCTCCCCTTTCCACGATGAAATTTTGGAAGCCGGGTAAGTAGCAAATAACGACATAAATTAGACATGTTGGTGTTTGGTTTCTTCTGGTTTGTATTTATTAACGTGCAGCTGCTGTTATAAGTCAGTCAGCCTCGGTTTGGCCGATGGTGCGTTCACGGCCGCTGCGTGATCTCTGCAGCTTCATCCCGGGGAAACGTTAGCTCTGCGGATCCAACTTAACCTGACAAAATAAAACACAACAAGGCGAAACATATGAGCCGCAAACGCGACCAACTTTGCACCGCCTTGTAGGTCCTTCATTTCGTTTCATTTCATGTCAGTAGGCACTGCACTAAACCCTTAGCTGGTCATTCATTTGCACTAAATCCTCAGCCGGCTTACATACAAATAAAACATTATCTTCATGCTCACCATCTGTTCTGCTCCAGGAGCTGAGGCACCAGGGATCTCAGAGGAGAGGGAGCTCAACACAGAGACCACCGGGTCCCCCATCATCTTCAACCCGCACACCGCCCTCTCTATAGAGAAACAACGACAGAAACTCCCCGTTTTCAAGGTTTCACAAACATGCATGGATGTAAACAGCAGGGTGGGTCTAGTAGTGTGTCTGCCAGTGATAAACTAATTGTTCATTATTCACTTTTCAGCACAGAAACAACATCTTATACTTAGTGGAGAGCTTCCAGACGGTCATCATAGTCGGTGAGACTGGATGTGGGAAGACAACACAGATACCTCAGGTTGGTAGGGTTTAGTCCATGCAACATTTTACTCTGGTGTCTAACATTTAGTGTGTGCCTATACTGAACCCTCAAAGTCACATATTCTGCACCAAATCTAACAGCTAAAGGCAGCAGATTGCTGCAGTGGACTGATACCCTTCATGTGGCTGAGCTCCCTGAGTGGTTTTACATGACCTTGTCTTGATGCCTTTTTTTTCAGCTAGTGCTTAATTTTATGCAGAATCTGCAACATCGGTGTCTCATTCTTTGTACTCCTCTCCTATTTTGATCGCCTCTCCTTACAGTACCTGCTGGAAGCTGGCTGGGCAGCGGAGGGGAAGGTGATCGGAGTGACACAGCCTCGACGTGTGGCTGCTATCTCTGTAAGACCTCTACCCGATGTCCTGTTAGCGCTCAGACAATGTCATTTCACTGCAAGAAATGTAGTTCACACTGAAGGACACACTTTTTTCCCCCCCCATGTCTTTCATGCTTATAGGTAGCTAATCGTGTAGCAGAGGAGCGGGGGGCCCTGCTGGGACATGAAGTTGGTTATACTATCCGGTTTGATGACTGCTCTGATCCCCACGCCACGAGGATCAAAGTATTACCACACCGCATCTGCCTTGAAGTCTTTATTACAAAGTTTGGTTCATTTTCAGTACTTAATTATGCCTGTGTGCTTCAGTTCCTTACAGATGGCATGCTGGTGCGGGAGATGATGGCTGATCCTCTTTTGAAAAAATACAGGTACGGATTGTAATTAAGGCATCATATACTAGCTCATTATCACAGGCCGCTGTGACAGTGTGACAGGAAGCCAGCAGGACCGTGAAACATGTTGTGATGATGAGAAAAAAGCCCACTGTTATTAGTTTTTGTTATGAAGACTTGGGCTTGATTCACTCTAATGTTTTTTTTTTTATTATCGTGATGTTCTCCTCAGTGTGCTGATGCTAGATGAAGCCCACGAGAGAACCCTGTATACAGACATAGCCATCGGTCTACTAAAGAAGGTAATTCCTGCTGATTCTGTCAGTGAAACAAATAAAACTTGACCTGTTTTACTTCAATCTATACATTACTAGTCATAGAAAGCTGTGTTTTCCATTTAAACCCTGACTCCGCTCCTGTTTTGTATTCTCTGATTCTCCTCCAGATTCAGAAAAAGCGGCAAGACTTGAGGCTGATTGTGGCCTCTGCCACTCTGGATGCCAAGGTGACCGCATCATCAAGATGAACGAGATATGCTTGATTAGTGAGGGGAGGGAAAACAAAGACAGACAGATGGGAAAAGTTGATGCGACGTCAGATCACATCGTACTGACATCTGCGATACACTGATGAAAGAAAGACACAATCAGGCCACTACTGTGCTCAGCATTAAACAAGCCAGCTGAAATGCCATATCGGACATCTACTGTTTAAAAAGGCTTTTATCTAGACAAACAAGTAGTTTATAGTTACACTTCAGTAGTAGATTGCATCTTTTTGTATATGTCAGATTGAGGACAGCAAGTGTATTTCATTGCTTTGTTGCTACAAAACATTAGAAAAATACCAGTTGCTAAAAAATAATATTGCCTTCTACTATAAATATAACCATTTTTACTCTATTACCTGGCAAATTATTATGTTAACATGATTTTTCAATTAACTTTTCTGCTATCAGTGGAACCTGTTATACAGGAAATGTCATTTTTTGCTTCTTAATGTTCCCTGTAATATCACATTCATCTGAAGAAATTCCACGACTTCTTCAACCTGAACGAGTCCGGAGATCCCAACAAGGACACATGTGGGATTCTGACAGTGGAGGGACGCACCTTTCCAGTGGACGTCTTCTACACTGTCAGGTAGTCAAACACACATGATCCATACTGAGGAAATGGTGTATGCTTTGCACATTTGTTTTGAACTCTGAAGTTCCTTTTGTTTGTTCTCAGTCCTGTCCCAGACTACGTGAAGGCCACAGTGGAAACAGTGCTGAAGATCCATGAGACAGAGGATGATGGAGATGTCCTGGCTTTTCTTACTGGGCAGGTCAGTGGCTGTATCTTTAATACAACTTAACCTTTGATTAATAACGTCTGACAAATATAGATAAATAAACCCTTATAAACCCTTGTATTATTCTCCTTAGGAAGAGGTGGAGAAGGTGGTGTCCCTTCTGCAGGACCAGGCCAGGACTCTGTCACGATATGGCATGAAGAAACACCTGAAAATTTTGCCCATGTACTCTGGTCTACCTTACGCTGAGCAGATGAAGGTCTTTGAGAGGGCACCCTCCACTGTTCGCAAGGTAAATGTGCTGCCTTTATTTTTAAGCACTTAGAAAGAAGAAACCAGATCATTTTATCGTCTGTGAAACTTACATTTACCCTATTTGGTCCAAGTAATACCAAAAAGTAAGTCCGTAATTAGATTACTACCATTTAACATGTTGAATTACACAGCAGATGTTGGCATAAGAGACAATAGCTGATAAAATCATTTGACTTACTCCTTCCTTGTGTTTCTGCCAGGTCGTGGTGGCCACTAACATAGCTGAGACCTCCATCACTATAAATGGAGTTGTATTTGTCATCGACTGTGCGTTTGTGAAGTTGCGAGCCTATAATCCTCGCACTGCCATTGAATCGCTGGTGGTCACCCCCATCTCCAAGGCTTCAGCCAGCCAGAGAGCTGGGAGAGCCGGACGAAACCGACCTGGGAAATGCTTTAGACTATACACGGGTACGTGTTTGTACAGTTTGCAGGAGAAGAATGATGATAAGTGTTGTAGAGCATCATCTATTAGAGGAATTGTGCATTTGTGGCAAAGCATTGCAGTCTTATCTCCTCCTCTCTCCCACCCTCTCTGCGTGTTTTTCTGTCGCTGTTTGTCATCCCCTCCCTCTGTTTCTTATTGCTTCTGTTCCTTTCATCAGAGGAGGACTTTGAGAAACTGCCTGCCTCTACTGTGCCAGAGATGCAGCGCACCAATTTGGCTCCTGTCATCCTGCAGCTCAAAGCATTAGGCATTGACAACGTGCTGCGGTTCAGCTTCCTTTCTGTGAGTTGCTCACTTTGCATCCATGGGGTGGCTGGGATATGTTCACCCACTGTGAAAGGAATTGTACTTTACATTTTAATTAGCGACAATGGCCCTTGGCCTCTGGGGAAAAATGCATAGAAACCATAAAATGAATGCAGTCAGTGTGTGTTTCTGCTTTTAAAATGTAGACTTTCCAAGTATGCAAGAGTCTCACATTATTCTGTCTTTTGGAGTTTATATTGTAAATGGTTGGATTTAACATTCATGTTTAAAATTTTGCAGCCTCCTCCAGCTCAAACCATGGTTCAGGCTTTAGAGCTGCTCTACGCTCTGGGAGGTAAGAAACAAAGTTGTCAGGATGGGAAAGTAAACAGGAAAACTGTCCTTCAACTGCAAGACTTGTGTTCAAAATGCTGTGTCGGAAAGCATCTAGAAGCTACAGTGTCCTCGCACCTGATGCAGGATCTTAACCAGCTGCGTGTCTGTTGGCAGGTCTGGACCATTACGGCCGTTTGACAGATCCCATGGGTGTGCGGATGGCAGAGTTTCCTCTCAGTCCCATGTTTGCCAAGATGCTCCTGGAGTCTGGAAACTTTGGCTGCTCCAAAGAGATTGTTACCATTGCAGCAATGATGCAGATTCAGAATATATTTGTCGTGCCACCCAATCAGAAGAAAGCTGCCGTAAGTGAAAACAAGCTTTCAAAAGGAGCATATTGTGTGTTTGGCAGAAATGCTCTGTCAGCATAACAATTAGCCAATTTTTGCTATCTCACCCTGCAGGCTCGAGAGCACAGGAAGTTTGCGGTGGCTGAGGGAGACCACCTCACCATGCTGAATGTGTATGAAGCATTCATTAAGGTACAGTGTGTGTATGTGTGCGTGTATATAGCTCAGGCGGTGACAGTGGACACAACACTTTGGGCTTGTGAAACTCAGCAAAAGTTGACTCTGATTGAGGCTACGAAAACCCTTTCCTCTTTCCTGCAGCACCAGAAGAGCTCCCAGTGGTGTCAGGAACACTTCCTCAATTATAAGGGTCTGCTGCGGGCTGTGACTGTACGAGAGCAGCTCCGGCGTCTCATGAATAAGTTTAAGGTACCACGGACTTCCAGTGAAGGTGTGTATGTGTCCTGTTTATTTTATGTAATATAGGGGGGTTGTATCATTCCAGTAGATGTGTATAGTGACATGTCGTGACAAAGTAGCAATATTAGCTGTTTTTTAATCTTATAAATGTGTGCTACTTTAAATAAACTTGATGGTAATAACCATGCCTCCAATATGAAAAAAGTGAATTTCTGCACCTGCTGCTCTTACCGACCTTCATCTCTTGTCTGGTACATGGTAATTTGTTGATGTTCATTACTACTTTCTGTTGCACAGGTGACCCTGATGTGATCTTGAAGTGCATTGTGTTTGGTTTTTTCGCTAATGCAGCTCGCATTCACCATTCTGGTTCCTACCGGTGAGAGATAGAAACTTTTCCAAGCAAATGACTTTCATTTTCGGTGTACTGTGTAAAATCACTCTTGAATTAATTTGCTCCACCAGGACTTTACGAGACGATCGTGAGCTTCACATCCACCCCAACTCAGTGCTGTTTGGAGAGAAACCTCCAAAATGGTCAGTACATGTCCCTACTGTGGCGTCTTGTCCAATAAACAAAGCTTTTCTTTTGCTCACTTATTCTTTTACATTTATAGGATGCAGCCGAGAATGTACATACATTTATATATTTACGAGCGTTTTTCATTTTCTCCTCACCAGGGTTGTTTTCAATGAGGTGGTGCAGACGGCAAAATACTACATGCGTGATGTGACTGCTGTTGAGTCTTCCTGGTTGGTTGAGTTGGCCCCTCATTTTTACAAGCAGGCCAAGGTAGGTCAAAGAAAGAAGACCGTGTTTAGTTCATCACGTTATCTGAACTTGTGACACCACCGTTTAGCGACTGCTTTAATAATCTTCAAGCTGGATTATTTTGATTTAACATTAACTGAGTCCTGTCCCTTTTTCTTTCAGCATGGTTCACTGGCCAGCAAGAGGTCCCGGGTCCTCTAAATCTTGGCACCATGTCACCACATTAGTACAGACAGACTCACTGCAGTAAAAGGAGAACCCCCCCTCTCAAATTGCCACTGTGCCCCTCTCCATTTCATTGTATATAAAGATGTAATATATATTTGTTGTCCATGTCCACCTGCACAAACCCTACCACACTGCGTGGCCATGTTAGAATGGATCCATTTTTAGTGGTGTCTTACTTTTTGGCAGGGATGTAGTTTATATTTGATCTGTGAGAGTAAATGGTGATGAATGTAAGATGAGGTCATGTAGTTCACTTCATTCATACTTGTACATAGTCAGAGCAGGCTCAGGTCCAGGGAGCGGCTCGACCACACCTGGTTCCTGGCTTCATTATTTTTTTAATTGCTGTATTTTCCTGTTGCATGATAAATAATGAAAGATGATGGAATGTGAGGATGTTTCCCTTTGAGAGATTTATGGCTTAGTTTTCTTCTTTTGGTTAATTTTCTTCCCTCATAGCCTGGGTGCCTTTTTAATTTGTTTACTTTTACCTCCAATTAATTTTTGATTTCTTACCTTCATACTGAATGTAGTGGTATATATGTATATGTGTGTATATATATATATGCATATATATGTATATTTTCAGGTATTTTACTGCAGATGGAAACACATTTCTTGTTCAGTCAACCTCAGATCCTACGTCCTATAACGATACTGTGAAAAGTTCTTTACTTTTTAATCCACTCTGCTTTGCCACTTAAATACAGTCTAGCTCAGACATAGTGGCCTTGTCACCACTCTGTGCCAATTTTCTTTCTCAGCCTATTTCACATTTCATTTTTTTCAAATGAAATGTGTAAATGCACCCAAGCATTGTAAATGAAAAGCTGTGAAATCAAAACTAAAAAGTGCCATTTGTTCTTGTGATGACATACAGTGCATTCAGACATGCATCCAAAGCCTCAAAGAAACCGTAGCATTTATGTGATTTCAGCCATCTCTTTGGAATCTTCGTAATGGCTTTTCCCTCTTACAGTTCGTCTCAGTTTTGAGCAAGACCTTATTGCACTTTTTGTTTCCTGTTACCATCAACATCAACTACCAGGAGTTCAGAAAAATGGCCAGTTTTTTGTGATTTCTGCAATCCATTCCATGTCGACTGCATGTATTCTACATTTCTGCTTTTGTTTTTATACCCACTTTATGGTTTTTGTCCCTGAAAGCGTCAGCGAGGCAGTATATTAAAGGTTTGTCATTTTGCCACTAAATCACTACATTTGACTTCTGCCTGCATGTTTTTTTCGTAGGTCTTGTTCTTGAGGTTACTACTGTAGATTCAGTGAAACTGTAATCAAACCACAGAACAATATATCACAGCGTAGATAGGTAAACCAACTCAGATTAGATGGATATTCAAATGAGGTACCCTTGCATGTTAAATGGTACCCAAATGTAGACCTATACACTTAAGATCATCATGTAGACTTATTGCAAATGAAAACATTCGCAAGATGTTTATCCTTGTTTATCCTCCTGCCAAAGTAGTAATCTGTAGATCTGTGTAATTGCTCACCTCTGAGATAAAAACTGTCACCTGCCATTCCCTCCTCACGTCCTCAATTAAAGCCTTATTGTCATGCACTAAGCGAGCTTTTGATTTGTTTTTTCAGACTACTGTTACTGTATTTTCCTTCAGTGTACAACTTTGCCAGAGGGTGTCACTGTTGCACCACAAAGAGTGCCCACTCTGAACGGTTCAGAGGATCGTCAGTAACAGTGTAAAGGCATTTATGAGTGTCTGTATATATTAGTTCAGCTTGTGATACAGTGTGTAAGTACAAAATGGTTGTTTTTGCTGTTGACATATAGGCAAAAAAAAAAGAACTTAATCTATTTAGAGATGCAGTATGCTGAATATATGGCATCTGCTTTAGAAAAAATACACTACGCAAACAGCACAAATATTTAACAATATATTTATATGAGATCAAATTTTAATTCTTAAGGTTGTGCTTTTGTCACTTCTGCAATTTATGCATTGCATTTACTGACATGATGAGAATCTTTAAAGCCTTAAAGTGGGTTTTGTTAAGTGAGGTCCCTGTGTCAAAATCTAGTTTTAAAACTCAAACATTTCAATTCTGTGCTCAAAAGTTGCATCTATAATTTAATGTTTAAAACAAATTATAAACCTGGGGCCATTTATTATTTATTATTATTATTATTATTATTATTATTATTATTGTTGTTGTTGTTGTTATTTACTTTGTTTTTTTGGTAGACTGTATTATGCACCACAAAATCTTTTTTTTTTTTAATTAAAAACTAAAAAGGTAAAGCTGGCCTTAGTGTTTTACCCAATCTTGGGTCTTAGTTTTGTTTCAAAATCTAGTTTTAATATTGAGATTGTGGTTAAAATAGTAGGGTCATCGCAGGTGTTTCGAATGATACAAATTACAGTTCAGTTACATTTATTGCAGCAGAGACTTTCCAGTGAGCCAACCTGCACCCCAGCAACACACTGACTCTGTTTGACCTGAATGGAACAGAACATTAATATGTATCATCGGTAACACCTGTGTTTACCCTAATATTTCATGTCAAAATGGCTGCTGTGAAATAAAAAAAAAGTCTATTATCACAAACTAACTGACATATGGCAAATCCAGTATTCCAGCACAAATACTAGTTGGTTTTTGGCCAAATGAGCTGTGGGAATGTGGGTGTGAGGGAGCACAGTGTGAACCCACAGCTAATTTTTCCTCCTGTGTGCCCCAGGGAGTCTTTCCCAGGGGGTGATTCCCAGGTGGTCATTCCCACAACAGGACAGGTGAAATTTTCAGCAACTGTTCAGGATACTACAAATACCACGGTAGGATTACAGACTGGCTGCAATACAATATTCAGCCACCAGTGGCAGCACTGAGCACATCGTTGCTAGAAAAACAACTAACAAACTAAAGAATAGTGACATTTTACTGTTGGCAGTTTGTACTAGCCTCACTGTGTACCCCTGGTCAGATTTCATTGTTAAAAAATGTTGAGTGCTTAATTTGCTTTATGACTTGGCACAGGAACAATGCTGCAATTCTTTAGACATAAGAGAAACAAACGCCCTTTAAAGTGTCTAAAATAACAGAAATATAATGAGTGAAAGGTCAGTGGAAAAATCATCCCCATCTAAGTTGTTGTTCAGTGTGGTTGTTTCTTGTCTGATACTAAAATGTAACAGTAAGCTCGTACAAGTGGTGGACAATGGTAACTCCTTATTTCCATGCAGTAGCAGCACACAGCCACAGCCATTGTAAGTCGTGAGTGTGATTGTTCAGACATCCCTTTACACGCAACCTGAAATTCACAAAGATATGTTGCTGACACTCAACACTATCACTTCAGTGATTTTTGCACATAGTTTTTGTTATTATTATTATTATTAGCCAGTGGAGGGTAGTAAAGGGACTGTTTTTAACTGGGCTTAGGCCAAAAAGCAGCAGTGAGCCCTCAAATATGTTCATATTGATAGGAATGGGCATTTCAGGAGCTTTCCCAGTGCACAGCTACTCACCTCAAGGCAAATTCTACCTGGTTTATTTAGTTTCCCTGGCATACTCCCTTCTTACCTCACTGAGACACACATTTAACAGTTACAGACCTTAAGATGAAGGGCTTTCCTTTATAGATCACAAGAGGTGAGGGTAGACTGTGTTTTAGTCTTTGGGCCAGTTTTATCTCAGACCTACAAAATGGCACAAGTGGAAATGAAGTTGGCACCTTACCAGACACTGGGTGTAGTATGATGGTAAAGTGTACATGATTCGATACATCTTGGGTGTACAATGTAGGGCATATCCTCAACAAATCTGTGTTTGTTTCAGTTCAAATCTGCCTGAATTTCAGCATGACTACAACACAACGTTTCTCCACTATCATGGCAGTCTGCTGTGGTCACACTGGAAACAATGATTTGCCTCTAGTGTCAGTTAATCAGTAATGGTTATAGTATCTGTCCAATTAAGTACAATAATTAGGCATTAATTGTGTCAATTAAGAAGCAGTGCAAAGTGATGCTCACACAATAGTCAATCATGAGTGAATATTCCACTCAACTAAATGTTATATCCAAACGTGGACCTTCTTTCAGTTCGTATCTTGTCTCCCGCAAGTTTTTGAGTTACTTCCAACTATCAGGGGAACTAAAAATGATTGTTAAATGTAAATACATACTCTATTAATATATTTGCTATATTTCCTCTTATTTCCTATTTCTTTTATTTTATATTTATATACATATATTGTGTGTTCATGTGTCTGTAACAGTGAGAGTGAACGAAGACATTTGTGTTATGAAGATATGATCAATCATTCTTTGTATCACTTTTTTATTATTGGGATATGGAGTGCAGTTGCACAGCACCGTGGACTCTGCAAATGTAATCCTAACATGATTACAATGTTGTGAGCAACTGAATGGTTCAAATCCCCTTGTTCATTGTCTGTTATTCAGTGATACAGTTAATCATTGTTGATGAATATGACCCAATCTGACATACAAGAACTGATGAATCTGATAAACCTTTTTTATCAAACAATGATGTAATCTTTTGTGGACCCATAACATAGTTTTCTTACATTTACATTGTCTCAGTATGAGATTTGTCTTTCGTGTATGTTCTGGATTTTACAAACAGTGCTGCTTTCTGTGTCACCGGATGGAAAGGAGGCTTTTCCCTACCCGATGTCTTTAAAGAGGACAAAAACAAGTAAGTAATGGGCTAAATTTCTACATGTGTTTTTCAGTTCCACTCAGTTGCCCATTAGTGTTGTGTAACCACATACATGCAACGTGACAGCCGAAGGTATCAGTGATTAATCGCGTGCATGTGACACGGACGAGGCAGCAGCTTGAGCAGGTTGTGCGTACGTGGTTGAGTGTAACTCACCATATTTCAGTGCTGTCAAAAAATCATTGACATGTTCCATCCAATTCAAAGAATGTTTAACTGTTCTAAAGGGTTTGATGAGAAAGCAAGTCATGTGTGAATTGTAATTACCCCCTGTTCAAAGTTTGTACTTGTTTTGAAAGAAAACAATGTGGTTAATATTTCTCCCCTCAATGAACAACCAGTAATAAGTGCTTTCTTCTAGTTTTTTGATGGTCTTGTTTGTTAAAGGGGTAATATTTAATATTTTCTTCATCCCAAATTATGTTACAATAGAAATTTGCTATGTTGTTACATCTTTGGTTGTGTTTGGCCATCATGAGCAATGTAGCTTAATGGCAATATTGCATTTTGACAGGATTTTTCCATCAGTGTTGTTACTTAATGTAACTTGCTGGATCAAAAACTAGAGTTGCACGATACCCACGGTACCCTCAGTACAAATCGCAACGGTTCCTACTATACTAGAAATTCTACACGATGGTACTACCGTGGATTACTATGCTACCGGTGCCAGTTTCCTTTTTTAACTTGTACAAATACATTGCAGTTCATAAAAATAATAATAATAAAAAAAAAGGCTGCAGTATCGCGATATACCAACCTTTGTCTGATATAGTATCATGGTTACTCATTTTGGTATCGTGACAACTCCATCAAAGATCATGGTTACTCATTTTGGTATCGTGACAACTCCATCAAAGACAGACCTTCCAGTCTTGTTATTTTATGCCTAAACTATTTCTCATGTAATAATTTAGAAAAATTACCATATCATGATAGATATACTGTCATAAAGGATATTATCCATTAGTGTATTAATGATATGATTGGAGGTTAATGCTCAGCACTGTCACTGACATAACATCGGAGTCATTGCTTTGACTTAATGACAGTTAAGCACATCCTTCCTGGCTTGAAACCAGACAAAGTGACAGTGATAAGCATTTTTTTTAATTAACATGCAGGGACACAATTATATTTAATAACATTTTAAAAAAAAGAGTTTTGTTTAATTAGCAAGAGGGAAAGACAAAATTATTTTGCACTCACTTACAAAATTATGTAGAATAAATTAATTAAATCCTCTTTTTGTCTGATTATTCATTAGCAGAAAATAACATGAGGTTTTAGATATGGTGTCTGTATGTGATTATCTCACAGAACGTGCTTTATAGTACGAGCAAGAGGCTCTGTTTTCAAGTAGCTTTATGCATGAGAAAAAAAAATCCAAGAGATTTCAAGCATGGGAGGAATTTTTACATTTGGAAGGGAGGATGCAATCAGTAGCATGGGACTCGCAGAGGCCTCCTCGGGTGACAAATTGAAAGTGTCTCGGTCTAGTTTATAGCCCTGATCAGGTCAAACGAAAAATATTGGAGGTCTGGGTGAGGAGACAGGCCCGCCTGGTGCAGATAAATGGACTGATCATTTCTTATTGAGAAACAATTCCTAAAAGGTAGTTTACTGTGTGACTGGGGAAGCGGCGAGCGGAGAGCAGAACACGCACCCACTGCTCCCTCCCTGACCCTTCCTCCACTGCCGGAATTAAATGGATAGAGAGAACGCGTGTTTCTGATGGCACTCCTCCGCCAGAGAGACACTCCATTTGTTATGAAGTAGGGGTTCTGATGAAGTGTAGGGAGCTCCTCTTTCTTTTTTCTCCCGTTTTTTCATCCTTCCTTTCTCAGGCACTACAAGGCCGGCCTTCAGTCTGCTTCACATGAAATGGATGGAAGGAGCCGATTGAATTTTACACTCCCCTGGTCATGATTAATGTGTTTGGTGTGGGGCTTCTTGGCAGTGAAACTCCACTACCACTAGCTGGTGCTCAAGCTCTCCCATTGATGTAGCCTAATAACTTTGCAGAAGGGTAGAGGGGGCTGTTAAAGCAGGGCAGTTTTGTTCAAGAAACCGGTCCTTTCATAGCCCACAACCCCTTCAACTCCTCTCCCCTTGTGTTAATAGAAAATCTCTGCTCTTGCCCACTCGCTTGTTATTACTTCACGGTCAGTTTCTCAGTGTGCTCTGTACCCAGTGTTACTTGGCAGGCCGTGCTGTAAATGTCAATTTATCACTTAACCCATTGTTAAAGGGTGAGAGGCCTAATAAAAGATGCCAGGTCATGTTATCGGATTTCTTAACAGACACACTGGTGTCGGTTTACTTATTCAGACTTCATGCGTGAACCTGAAATTACACCAGATTTCCCAGAGTTGACCTTTTGTCTCTGAAAACTGTCTTTTATTCATCTCTTACATGAACTTAAACATATTTGCAGCAAAGTTATAAGTAATGAAAACAACAGAAATAATTATGGTAGCTTATATTTCACATACAAGACTTACAAATAAACACAGGAGTTTGAGAGCGAGATTAAATTGTATTATCTTGTGAATTAGAAAATGAAGTCTCCATCGTCACCTGGACTCATCCAGCCACAGCTGATCCAGACATCCTTAGAGTATCTGGTGATAAGGGACCCATATTTAATGGAATTAATGGCAGTAAGGCTTGGAGGTATGGACTGGATTTACAGAAGTGCCTTAGATGAGAGATCAATAAAGAGGTAACTGAGTGGATGAGCCAGACTAAGCAGGAATAGGAGCAGGTTTAATTTTGCATAAATAATGTACAGTCTGAGAATTGAGAGGGAGATAGAGGTAGTTCGGCCAGATACCAGTTCGATCCTTCTTTTTATTCTAATTTGTTTTCTCCAATATTTAGATGCAGTTTATTTCATTTTATCTCAAATGTCCACAACATACCCTGCTGTTCATCTATTTCCACATTAATTTTGCCATCTACTGTACACATATCAAATGTGTTTATACAGTTATAGCCCAATAGAAGCCCTTTAAGTGGATTGTATGTTGCCCTGCTGGAGCTCCCAGTGCATCCTCCTCCGTAGTCCAAACCCTGCTTCGATCATCAGGACTTCAGCGGATGATGGATGGAGCTGTCTCCCTCCAGGTTGTCGTAGCATCTGTTGCATGGTGCTCACCGTATCCTGCACGATGCTTGCATGCACACAGATAGGTTTCCACCACTGTTTGTGTGTGGGCCGTTTGGTGGGTAATGATGGAAAATGAGAAACACAAACCTACCTTTCAGCACAAACCTCCCGCAGTTTGAAATTATGTCTGTTCCTCATGCTATCGGTAACAAGGTGAACTGGCAGGGTTTTTTTTTGGATAATATTTCACCAGCTCTCATTAAAAAGAGGTGATCCAAGCCTGATTTTAATCGGACTTGTACTCACTCTTAACAGAATGTGTGTCTGTGGTTGAAATGGTTTAAAGGTGGCTGGCAGGTCCATCCTCAACTTAAGTTGGCGGGGGTGAAGGCATGGAGGAAGGAGAGAGGAGATAACTGGAGATAAAAACAATGGGAGAGTGACGAAGGGAGGGATGGCTGAATGAGGGAGAAATCAATAGGAAATCAGTGTTTGGGGAGGGTCTGTCGTTTATCAGGTGACACGGTTAAACAGCGTTAAGGCACTAAAAGTGAGAAAAATATGGGCCATCCCCATGCTGGTATTGATCACAGCGGAATGGGGCGGCAGAAGGCCGAAGCCACTAATAAAATAAGACGTATCTGAGTGGGAATCAGCCAGGGATCGATGGGCACGGTGATCAAGGCCAAAAACATCTTCACTGGGATTTAAGCTTGTTCTGCTGTCTCGTGCCCCCCTTACACACCTCAGTATGAGCAAGGTTTGGTGTGATGGAAGTGGTGTGGTCACTTAGAGCCTGTCAGGTTGGTCTTGCCTGTCCTATAAAAATGTGTTGGAGAGAAAGTGGAGTAAAAGCATGTACTGGATGAAAAAAGTTAAGGGATGAGATTTGAAAATTAGCTCTTTATCTCCCACATGCTTTAATTTCTTTAAAATGTAAGTACTTCTTTCCAATCTATACTTTTATCTGTCTGTTATGGTGACGAAATATCTAGAACTATCTGCTACTTTATAGATGCTGTACCTTCATGTCTCCATTGGATATGCCAGGACTTTTATAGTTTCTCTGCCTTTTTGCTGGCAGATTCTCTCAATCTGTGTCGGATTGGATGGGCGGTGTTATTGAATGCCATTATTTTTCAGTGGAGTTCAAGTCTGGCTGTAGACATTCAGAGACTTCTTCCAAGGCTGTGTGCATTGGGCAGCTGTTGTGTTGAGATGTTGGCACCAACACTAGCCTGAAGTTACATGGGCTTATACACAGCCCTTTTTTCAAGGACTTCTCTGTATTTTGGTTTTCATTCCTTAATCCAGATGTGCCTTCCTGGTCGCTGTTAGACCATTGAGACAATGGCATTCCTTGGGCACTGAATCCTAAATTGCTTCCAATGGCCATGCTAGCACTTTTTATGTTAGCTCGCTGCCTCCTGTGTGTGACTATGTATGTGTGACTGGGTGTAAAGTTTGTAAAGTCATTTGGATAAAAGTGCTATACATGATAAATACAGCATTTATACAGCCTTACTAATACATTTCTTAGAAGGAGTAATAATGATTGAATAGTAACCCATCCTTAGTGGAATTATTCAGACACACCAAATATTTTTGTTATGTAAACTGACCACTATCTGAAAGCACAATAATTGTCCTCAAATACAATACAAATAAATACATTCTACATATTTATAACTAAATAAGTAATTATCCAGACTAAGAGATGAATGAATGGTTTAATCTGTTGTGGCCAATTGGACTGACTGGGTTGTGCTTTTCCCACAAAAATTTCCCCATGTAAACAGTGGTCAGAACAGTGAGTATATAGTTTGAGAATGCTCTTTGATGCAGTCATGCTTCATGCTCGCTATTATTGATGACTGACTAGAAGTAGTACTTTAATTTCATTAGACAAAGGGAATGTTTGCCTCTTGCTCTCAGAGAGTGAGTGGGTCTGAAGTTTCTGAGGTGTTTAGGTTTGTTCCTGATACTCTGCTGTCAATAACAATGTGAATCGTGCGACATCTCACACTTCCCTCCTTCTCTTCATACACCCTCATTTAAAAGCTGCTGCGTTGGTGTCATCGCGCCAGAGGTTTTGTCTCAAAATGGGCCATAACAACGAGAAAAAACAGGGAAATCAGTTGTTGTGGCTGATTAACATCTGGCAGTCGGCATTTAACAAGTGTAGCAAGGCATAGAAAATGAGAGTTTTAGTATTATTCCAGTTTCTTACTTGTGTTTTAGTATTGGAGCGGTGGTGTAAATAGACAAAATATCTCTATACAGACCACACACTTTACCAGTTCCTCTCCTCTTCCCTCCTCATTTATTGCACGCCAGATGGTGCAAGAAGGATTCTCTGGAACAGATATGATAGCAGAGGTGCTAACGGAGAATTTGAGGCCTGAGAGGGACGCCCATTCCAGTAATTTGAAAGTCTCCTCCAGTGTTTTTGTGTGCGTTTAGCTCTTCATAAACATATGTCAGTGGGCTAACTGCCACCAAGTGTGAATGAGGACATTGGATGTTCTTTGTCTTTGAACCCTCTCGTGACCGTGTCTGCTTTCTGTACTCAGTGTGTCTTTCAACATCACATACATAACACTACAAAAACATTAAAATGTGTAATAACCACCGGCCAGCTGCTGTGGTTCTTGGAAAGGTCTGGCCGCTGCTGGACGTTCAATCTTTCAGCATGTTGATGTGTGTGAAGCTATGCACACTATTCACAGGATTTAGAAGGAAGTTTCCTGTGTTAAGCAAAAAATTCCAACTGGCTAGTGTAGTTGAGAGACAGATCGCTGCATAGCAGAGGGCATGTCTTGATAGTTCAGAGTTTTTGTTCAGACAGGGAGGTTACATGGGCCATGGAACACTTACAAGAAGCGAGTGGAAATGCTAAACACCCAATGACCAGAATCAGTGTCAGTTTTTTCTTTTATCTCCACATTTTTCTGCGCCTCGTACTGCAGTATGTTTAACAAGTGCTACAAGTGAGAGGCGACTGAGGAGAGAGCAGAAGTGTGACAAATAGCAGCAGATCATGCAGAAAATGTGCAATGCTAAACATCAGTTACTGCACATGGGAGAAATGGTGTGTTTGTGCAGTGTTTGCTGTCCAAGGAGTTCTGGTGGGGAAGTTAAAAAAAACAAAAAAAAACAGGGTCGCTCTCACATCTGGGGACTTGGAATTGAATACATGGCTTCCTTTTCACAGTTTAAAAAAATTATGTTGAGGAGGGCAGAAAATCTTGCTGGGGTTTTGAGTTTCTTTTGATGTGTCCTGATGGCGATTATGAAATCCAATAAAAACTAATTAGGAAATTAGGAGGCAGATCAATAAGGTTTGCTCTGGTGGAGCATGCTGTTTGTGTGTGTGTGTGTGTGTGTGTGTGTGTGTGTGTGTGTGTGTGTGTGTGTGTGTGTGTGTGTGTGTGTGTGTGTGTGTGGCGGTCAGTTTCTCGCCGACCCCTTTCTGCCCAGGGAGTGTGTTGCAGCTCTGACCCGGCCAAAGCAATTGTTACTGATACTCCTCTGTGGATTCAGTTTGCTCTACCCTCATATGCCTGTAATTTATATTTTGTTGACTGCCAGTTTCTTCGTCCATGTGTAATCTGATTCTATGGGTTCTCATTTTTGCTAATTCCATCCTTCTAATGTTACACCTAATGTACCCTGAAACCTCTTTATTGCTTTTTATTGCTTCAGCTTTGCTTTAGTTACTTAATTTATTTATTTAGAGTTGGTTTGACCACCACAAAAACAAGTGACGTAGTGGTGTTGCACTGACAGGAATGTGATGGAGAGTTGTATGAGGTTTCTGTCTCGTCCTTGTCTTGAAAGATGAATGGCAGTGTTCAGGTTCTGTATAGACAATGGTACTATCTTGAATTTTACACTTTCAGCACTTTGACAAAAGTGAGCAAAAAAAAGTTTAATATTCATGAAATTAATATCTTTGATTATGATAGCCCTTCAAACTTTTCATCTCAAACCCATAGCGTGAGAACGAAGAGTAACTAAGAGCAAAAAAAACATCCAGGTTCCTACTGGGAATGGGGTTGAAGGGTATGGTAGTGTTGGAGTAGAGGTTTAGTTTGGGGGTGTATCGGTGAGATGTGGGTTCAAGCCATGGGCCTGTAGGATAATAAATGAGTTGCCAGGCCAGGCCAGGCCAAGAAGATCGCAGGGTGGATTGGACAGTACCGACCCCTCCCCACTTCCTTCTCCCACACCCCAGTCCTTTCCTTGGCCCTACTTGCCGCCCACCGGTCGGTATGGAAACAGGGCCTTATTTAGCGGCCGGACTCGTCCGTGTCCGTGGCTGGCGATTTGTCCTTGTCTAATTACGGCTGCTGGCTGCTGCCCGCGTGCACATGACTAATGGAGGGGCCGGGGACGGGGAGGGGCGAGGTTGGGTGCAGGGGGGAGGCAGCGGGGGAGGAGGATGCAGTGGACGAGCAGACCGGCCGCCGGTGATTTGTGGACCAGGCACTCTGTCATTGCCCTGGACCCATTTGTCTTCAAGAGGAGTCGGGAAGAAGAGGGGTGGAGATGGAGGGGATGGTGGTGGTGGTGGTGGTGGGGGCTCCCGGGCAGAAAATGGTTTACAATGACTCCCATTTTCCAGCACTTTCATCCTTGGCCACAACAGCGTGCATGGTTTGCCAGCGATGGGATGGACTGGGCGGCTGACGTGATGTAGGATATGACAGAAACCTTGACAGCTCGCCGCTGCTATTTCTTTTTAGGGGGTTGGCTTGATGGCCACCCTCCCTCTCCCCTGAGAGCAAGCCTTATCTGTTTTCTCCCTGTCATGTGGCGAGAGCAGAGGCTCTGTAGATTCAATGCTCTGCTGTCTGGACTCTAACTTGGAGACCAATTTTTATCTCACGTCTCCGACTATGCACATACATCACCCACAGCTTAGACTTTGGCTGTTATTTTCTTTTTTATGTCATCATTCAATGCTCAGCGTGTGTAATTCATCCAGAGACGGTAGTGATAATAGACAGCCAATAAAATTAAGTACTAGAAAATCCCCATTTGGTAGTCATTGATTAGATGTGTAGCAAAGTACATTTTAGGTGCATTTTGTAGCAGCTCTTCATTCTCTACTGGACTTTTTTTCCCTGTATTTCCTTACTGTTATGTGTAGCTTGCTTAAGCCACCTGCGTCCCCTTTCCACCTGGGGTCCTTATTAGACTTGAGCTTAGGTTTCTTTAGCCCCACAGACAGGAAAGAGCAGCAGTAGGGCAGGAACTACTAACTCTGTATTGATTTTGCACTGTTTTTTATCTGGCCCCCCTTGCTCTTTCTCCAGGCCTTTTTAAGTAAATAAACACCAGATTTGTCATGTTTGTCCAGGGAGAGGAGGGGGTCGATGGAGGGGATAGGGGGTGGTAGAGGGAGGCCAGGCCTAGGCCTCGCACTGGGTCAGCCATGATTCATTCTGCCATCTCATGGATGGAGGGATTCGGGTAGGATTGTTGAAGGGTGCCTGTGGAGCCTCTTGCTGACCTCTCTCGCTCCTGTCCCTCCCCTAACGCTCCTGGGCAGCCCCGGTCCTAAATCACCGGCTGTCAACGTGTTGGCAGAACAATGGTGCAGGGTCTTCTGCTCCATCTCAGGCTCCAGCCGACTGGACATGGTTTCCTCCATCGTTAGTGTAAGCTCGTCCCCTCTCTGGTCCTTCCTGGCCCCTGAGCACCACAGGGCCCAAAGGAGACTTGGGGTTAGGCTTAGCCTGATGGTCTGATGGGTTGCTGGGCCTGAGGACCGTTGGTATGGGGGCAGGGAGTAAGTAAGAATGTGTCCACATGGATATTACATCTCACTTCTTTGCTTTTTCTATATGCAAACCATTTATTTGGTCATGAGATGTGACAGAAGTTGTCACAGTAGTATACTTTTTGTATAAGAAACAAAGGGTATATATGTATACCATGAGGAGTGATGATGAACAATTTGAATATTGATTTTTTAGTCAGTTGGCATTTTAAAATCAACAATTATGATAATCATTTAGCAATTAAGTAATTTATTAAGGAAATCTTCTCAAAATGTGAGTATCTGCCGCTTTTCTTTATTTTATATAATTAATAAATTCAATATCTTTGGACTGTGGACATAACTCAAAGAGGAAACAAAGTAAAAAGAAAAAAAACATGCACAAAACTTCACCTTGAGAAATTGTGATATATTTTCTGACTTTTCAAACCAAAGTTAAATTGGTTAAATGTAAAAATAATGGGCAGATTAATCAATGATAAAAATATTGCCGCAACTTTAAATGAAACATAGTTTATTGAATAACTATCAGTCATCACTCTGTTCCCCTTTTCCCATTTGCTTTGATTGTTTTCTCCGACTTCCCGATTTGCCCTCCTCCTTTTACTGTTTAAAGTCAAGAGTCCGAGGTCAGTCTATCAAATCTCCTAACTGAGGGTCGATCAATATGTCAGCAGCCCAACACTCCCTCAGCAGTTATGATGATGTTCGTGGTCCTGCGCCTGCCTCGGCTGCTGTTACTGCCGCTACAGCGTGCTGAGCAGGGGATCGAACCCGGCCTGTCAGGGGGCCTGACGGAAAGCATGAATCACTATTACTGGAGCTGCTGTTTGCTCCCCGGTGCTCGGCAGACATGTGCATACTCTGATGCACCGTAAGTAGTGTTCCAGCCTGGACCACACACACACACCTGGGTTATTTATAATAAAAAACTTCATATACTGAAATATAAAAGTGAATTAACCACACACACATCCACTCCCCATACACACACCTAAATGTGCACACTTTATCACTCAATTAAGTATCAGTTAGTATTTGACCCATTAGTTCCTGGAACCTGATCCAGCATACCCACCACCTCTGGACTTGTTATCCCCGGTGTAAGCTCAGTTCAGTGGGCATGGAAGGGCTCCAGTTACCCCTCTAATCTTATTGGAACGCTTTAGCCACGGCTAGCGGATGCCTGCATGTCCGACAAACAGCCCACACACTAATAGCACCGTGCTTTGTGTTTATGGTGTGTGTGTGTGTTCATGGACAAACAAAACAGTTCTTGTATAGTTACTGAATAGTGAGCACCGGGCTAGGGAATATGATGTTGAAAAATGGTTTGTGTGTGTGTGTGTGCAAGCCGCGTGTTTGTGTGTAGAAATAATATTCTAGTTTACAGGATGCAATTTCCCCTTAATATGCCCATCCTAATGTAATTTGGCGTCTATGGAGTGTCTGTGTGCTGGGCCGGGCTGGTGTGTGTTTCTGCTGACTGCTCCTGTTTTGTGTTTATATGGATGAGTGGCTCTCTGGGAGAGCATTATGCATCCTTTTCAGCATTTAAAGATTATGTGCATGGTGGCGGCAGAAGCATTAGACAAACAAGGAAATATGTCTTTGATTAAAATATCTTTTATCTCTTTATTGATTAAAAGGCTTAGTTTGGTAATAGAATGTCTCTGCCCCTCCTCTCGGGGCCTTTCTTTGCTTTCTTGTGCTTCCTATTTTTTCAGCCCCCTTCTATAGCTGAAGATAAAAGAGAGTGGATGTTTTACTCTAACTTTAACTATACAGCTAATCTAAAAAAATAAAACATATGAAAACATGTGAAAGCAGCTGCAATAATGTAAAATTAAAAATAATTACATAATGTAAGGCTATTTATTTTTGTGACAGCCAAGTTAAATGACCCTGGTAGCTCACCTGTTTGAATATGCACCACTTGTACAAAGGCCAAGTCCTTACAGCAGTGACTCGGTTTCAATTTCAGTCTGTGGCCCTTTGCAACATCTCATCTCCCCTTTCTTTCTCTCCACACTTTCCTGCTTTTCTTCAGCTGCTGCTACCTGATAAAGGCAATAATCCCCCCACCTAAAGTTTCTCACATAGTCCAGTTATTAAAACTGGTGACCAGCAAGCAGTCGAATTGCAAGGACAATTTTCCCAAATTGTTATAGCTTGTTACTGCTTATTACCACTGGAATTATTGTTATTACTGCTGAAATGATTACATGATTGATTGATCAGTTGTTTAACAGCAAAAGAATCCTTTTGTCTTTTCAGACTCAGTTTATCGCTAAAAGTTTATCTTGTTAATGCTGCAGACAAAATCTTTGTGGGTTACGTTTTTGTCACTTTCACATCTTTACTAAAAAAAATCATTTGGACATAATATTTCTGAATTTACTGCTACACTACATGTTCCACTACTTGGACAATAATACATAAATTATTTACAAATGAATTGAGTTCCTGGAATTTTCCTTTTTCCACTAGCATGTGCATCTTAAGTAATTGGTAAAAGTTGACCCAGAATACTTTTTGAACCTTGACTTCCCTGTGGGGTCTCATGTGACAGCGGGCTGACAGACACATTTACACAAACACAGTGAATGCCTCGCCTACAATGGCTTGATATTCTCTAGTGGCTTCTAGACATCAGGGTCAAGCCCTGTCTGTACCTCATTAGTCAGGTCACGAGACAAGCCAGAGAGGCCAGATCGTGTCCTTAAGTCAGACCATGTTTATCTGTGTCCCTCTGAACACCTTACTGTCAAGTTTTTTTGTCCCTCTGCTGATGACAAAGAGAGTCAGAGTAAACGTGATACTGTGTGTGTGCGTGTGTGTGTCTTGTGTGCTTGATGGGGAGACACTGAGCTGAGGATGAATGAGAACAGATGGAGATGTGCTCTTTAATTAACCCTGCAGAATCACAGGGCTGAAAACAGGCCTCGGTCCGTGAATAACATCCAGCAGATCCAGGGTGTGTGTAAGGTGCAATGTTAGTGTATATGATGTGTGTGTGTGTGTGTGTGTGTGTGTGTGTGTGTATGGAGTCTGCTGTGGAGTAGCCGGAGCATCGACCCGTTCCCCCATCCCCCTTCCCTAGAGCGGGGCGTTTTATTTCTCATTAGCGGGCAGCAAACTGCTGGGGGATGAAATTTGCTAACAGGAATTAAAAGTGCATTAACACATCTGAGAGATTCATTTCTGCTAATAGTTTTATTAGTGCTCTGACCTTTCAGTTCATTAGAGGACTGCGGGAGAAGGGAGGGGTGGAGAGAGGGGGAAAAGGGTGGATAAGAGGGTCTTAGGGCTCACTGTACTTGGGTAGACCTTTGGAAGTAGATGCAATCACAAAACTGACATAATGGTTGCAAATGACTGACTTGTAAAGCTTTTTTTTTTATCTGTTGACTGTGATTGTCTATTCAAAGACTTATATACCGTTGTCTAGATCCTGCTCCTTCAAAAGGTGTGCCCTCTCTCTTTTTTCACGAGATGATAATGATGTAAAAGTGCCGACCACCTGATCTTCCAGGAACTGCTTTAAAGATGGTGCCAACTCAGTCTCAGTGGCCCGATGCTCACCTCCCTCCACTCAATTACCAGAATTTATAACACAATGTTTTTCAGGTCTGTTAGCGCTTGAGTGTATCACTTATCCAGCCGGTTAATTGTTTATGAACTGTGCCCTCCCCCTCTCTCAAATGAAGTGAGAGAACCGGGAAAAGAGCAGCGAGTGTGACAAGAATGGCATTTGGTGGAGCGGAATGGGTCAGAATTGTCAACAGTGTTTTAAATATAAAGTCGATCAATCAAGCCCGGCAGTCGCTAACAGTGTCCCTCCTAGGTGCCACAGATAGACCGTGAGATAGTGTTTGGATTTACCTTACCATGGAGGGCAGCTAAAGGGGAATTAATGTTGTTTTCTTTCTGTTTTATTGGAAAGCAAGTGAGACAAGTTACAGTGCAATTTGCTTTCCCCTGTTCCCTATAATTAGCACCTTACAGAAATTGACGAGAAGGTCAATAATCCTGATCTATAGTGAAATTAATCCTGCTATCGACACAGCAAGCAAACAATACAATTAAGAGCAGAGGGAGGAGAGAGCGGAAAAAAAGAAAATACAAGGAAAGGAGGCGGTCTGAGGAATAGGATGTGTTTTATCTCCTGGGTTCACTGTGCAGAAACCCTATGAAGGTTTCTAATTAATTCATCCATTGTTAATGAAGGCAAAGCGAGGAACCAGGGATTATACATGAGGAGAGGAAGCAACACAATTAGAGATACCAGCCTAATGATTGCTTTTTTAACTTGCTGTTGTTTCTCCCTTGTACTTAGTTGACTTGCTGGAGTACATTTATTGGCCATTTTAAAATGAGCTTAACCTCTTATGTGTGCCATGACAGAAACACACCTAAAAAAAAGTGGTTACATTAAAGTATAGTTATAGGTAACTTTTAGTAATCTTTGACCTTGGATCAGTAATCTTTGCATAACAAAGCGGGAAAGTCTTGAATCATCATCATTAGCAGCCTACAGCCCTCACAAAATACATCATCAGCTGCAAAAATAGCATATTTTCCTACAGTATATATAACATAATGAACTGTGCAGTCAGTCTGTCCTTTCCTATATGTCATGAATAAAAAAAGGCTTCTATAATGCTGAACTCTTCCAGGAGTTCTGCCCACCCAACAACTCTAGCTTTCATAAACAATGTGGCCACGTGGGTCTGCGTGAGCTAAATCTCCTCAGCTGCCCATGTTTCGATGGTCACTACGTCGTGCATGCAGTGCCCTGAATGAAGTGAACAGAATCAGTTTTTGGACTATAGCTGTGCCTTGATGGACTAGATTAGAACCCCGTTATGTTCTGTCAGTACTCATAAGCACACAGGAAGTCCACTAAAGTCATAAAAGACAACTTAATTTACAGAGAGCAGAGATGCTTCCCTTGTAATAATGAAATTGGCCAGTCTCCATACTGAATGTAAGCTGTTGATTGATATCTTTTTCATCTATACTGCAAACGGAAGCGAATGCAAGATAAACATGATATACATACCCAAATAATATCTTCCTGTTGACACTGATCAAGGAACTGACCTAAGAGCAAACCTGGGTCTCAGTAGCATTACTCACACATCTACAAAAAAACTGTAACAGGATGCTCTGTCCTGTCAGCCCATAGCAGATAATCCAATGCCAGTGACAGTAGGGGCATGGTGCTGTTTCCAGCTGAGTAGTTTTACCGGCGTTTGGACTGGCCTGGGGATCTAAAGGGGAGCAGAGGCCGAGCGTGGTGGGCTGCCGGAAGGATGGTGCATCTGAGCGTCGGAGGGTGAAGAAGGATTGCCTTTCAAGAGTTACGAGCCATTAAATCAGAGCCTGGAAATCTCAAGGTTCCCCAAGACTGCTGCACAAGGAATCTGGGCTGGAGAAATATTGTTTATGGTTTAAAAGGCCTGGCGATGGATTTATAAAAGAAACATTCATCATTGCAGGAAAACGGAACAAAACATTCCGGAAATAAATACTCACTCTATAGGTATACTTGTCACCCAGACAGCACAATAACAAGTGAATTGGGAGGGAGATCCTTCATTTGCTGGCAGCTGGCCCCCAAACACGCTCTGTGTGAGTCTGCGTGTGTGTGGGCACACAGCGGTTTGTTTGAGTGTCTGCGAAAACAACATATTGCCTGAAATGAAGCAGATTAGTATTTTTGATCTAAATGTCCTGTGTGTTTAATTTGCATATGAAAGAATACTTTTGTGAATAAATGACTTACAGTGCACAGTTTTACAAGCTTATTTTGCAAATTGGTTTACGCAACATATTCAAATGTATTTTTCCATTATTTCCCACTTGACGTGCCAGTATAAGTGAGTCCTCCAGTAAACACAATTAACAGTATTGATTATCTCCAGCTGACTCGTCCCTGAAATAGAAAAATATGGCTAGTAGCATTTTACAGGAATGTGATGGGTTTTGGTCAGTGATGTGACCTTGAGACAGTGTGAAAAATCGATGCTGTGGTCTTAGTGCTGTCTGATACAAGAAGTGCACTGAACAGGTAAATACATTGTTGTTTTGCCCAGTAGTCCAGCAGCAGCAGTAGTAGTTGTTTTTTGTAACACGCTGTATGTTTGTTTCACAGCAGTTACATTCAACACAAAGAAACACACCCATACCCCTCAACACTGCAGCACAACCCTACACTAACTGCTGCAAAGACTGATTTGGTCTGTGAGGCTTTACTTTACTTTAGGCACACACAAAGGTTTGACCTGATGATGGTGCTAGATGAGAAGTCAGGGAATCAGCAAAGTTATTAGGATTCATCCTCTGGGGAACATAAGATAAGATAAACTTTAATGATCCCACACCGGCTCGTATACACAAGGTGGATAAAAAAGGTCATGCTGGTGGAATAAAAGACCTTTCATGTTTCATCCAACAGTCCAAAAATATTCACTTTGATATTAAAAAAGACATTTCTTCAGGTGTAGCCATTTTTACTTGAACATTTGTGACATGTGATTATTGATTATCACAGTTGTTGCTGATTAATTTCTCAGTCAACCCTATTAATGAATGAATTCAGTAGTCAATTGGTAAATGGTAAACTCACTTATGTATTTATAAAGTGCCTTTCTGGTCTACTGACCACTCAAAGTGCTTGTCACATTCACCCATTCACACACACTGATGGCAGAGGCTGTCATGCAAGGTGCCAGCTGCTCATCAGGAGCAATACAGCGCTTCCTATCCAAAGCGCTCACAATGATAAACTAAGCTCACCTATACACACACATTCACACAATTTGGGGAGCAATTTGGGGTTCAGTATCTTGCTCAAGGACATTTTGACTGGACTGGGGGAGTCAGGAATCAGCAACCCTTTGATTACTAGACGACATGCTCTACCACCTGTGCCAAAGCCACCCCCATTTCTCCTCTATTACACATTGAGCTCCTCGAAAATACAATAAATAAACCCTGTCATGAAATGAGTATTTTCTTCTTATTTACATAGTAGATGCTTAACTCCTTTCAAAACCTTGATGCACAAGATGGACATGTTCCCGAATTTAACTCAACTTTTAAATAGATTTAAAGCACTTATTATTGTAAAGTTTTCACGTTGTTTGAATGTAAGATTGCAAGTAGTGCTTCACTTAGAAAGATTTTTCCAGTAAGATGGCCACTGAATTTCTGCTAGTCATAATATTTGAAATAAAGGTATTTCCCTTTTGAGCGGCACTGTTTTCTTTTCCTCCGTACTATGTTGGCATACTCACACTCTCCCTGTGGGAGAGCGTGAGCTGTGGCCAGGCATTTCGTGATAGTATTGATTGATGAATCTATAAGACTATGCGTATTGACTCATATTGATGAGTGAGGATTTGATCAATGCCACGCTCTTATACACACTTGTCCTCTTGGGGATTTGTGACTGGGGGAAAGTGTCTATAGAATGAGAATGAGAATACAGAAAGAAACAGACGACAATGATGGAGTGGTGTGACAGTAAAAAGAAACGTGGGAGGATTCTCCATTTGAACTACACGTGTAAGCGTGTGCTGTTAGGGCAGCATATGTGGGTGTAGAGATAAGCGTGTGAGGGCTCATGCGAACCTGAAGCAGTATGTAAGTATGCATGTGTCTCAATGGCCAGGAAAGCAAGGTGCTGACAGTCAGCGGGCAGACGTATGTGTGTATATGTCAGCCTGTGTGTCTCTGTGTGTGTTTGATGAATGGGCTGGCGGGGCAAGGCCGCAGATAAGAGTGCAAACAAACTGGGTAATAAACGAGAGCGACAGAGGAGCAGTGATGGGGCCCACTCCCAAGCTCCTGATGCATGCCGACCAGCACCAGCAGCCATTTGTATTAGAGAAATGAGGAAGCTGTCACTGGGATGAAGAGACAATGTTCATCCCTAAAGAGGAGAAAGGTCTCTCTCTCTCTCTCTCTCTCTCTCGCTCACTCTCCCTTTTTCTCATTCACTCCCGCAGTCTCTCTCCCTCACTTTCTCGGCCTCACACACAGACACACACAAAAAACACACTGTGGATTTCAGCTCAGCAGGAGACTAATCAGGGCGAGGTAGGGTGCTAATGTAGGCCATAATGAGTGGAGCTCTCAGTGACACATCACACACCACTAGCTCTGTTAGGGGAAAGCACAGTGGTGGAACTGCTGCCACACACACAGACACACACACACAGACATCACATACACACACGCAGATTCAAATGCAGGTGTAACTTCCAGCCTGTTGTCATCTGGGGATAGTAACTTCACAACAAAACTGACAAGGAGGGAAGTAGCAGTGGAGGAGAAGGTGAAAGATTTAGTTTTGGTTAAAGTTGAAGTGAGCAGAAATAGGGAGTTAAGTACATTTAACCCATATGTACCTCCAGAGTACTTGAATATTTTTGGTCCCTTATATGTTTACTTACTGCCTAATTAATTATACAAATGCAGGACTTTTATTTGTTATAGAGTATTCTTCCATTGTGGTTTGGATACTTAAGTAAAGAGAAGAAGAAGAAGACGAAGAAGAAGCAGGAAAACCTGTGCTGCATGAGAGGACGCTCCAGGACAAACTCTGTTTGCGTGCATGTATTTGTGTTTGCTATTGGTTTGTTATTTGCGTTTGTGCTAAATCTGGGTGCGCAATTCTTCACCACTGTGACGGCCAGTGTTCTCTGTGCCACCCAGACACTATAAGTACAGCCTGGCAAGGCAATGGGGGCAGGCTGCATGTGCTTGCTTTATTTATTTATTTGTGTGTATGCATGTGTGTGTATGTGTTTGTCTCGCAGCACAGGGCTACAGCTGGGGGAAGAGGAATTTGGGCCTGCACCTGCACTGGGATAATTAATGTGGACGGAGTGGTACCTAAATAAATCAGTGCCTCTCGCAGCCTCAACAGGACTTTTCTGTTTAGGGTCAAAATCTTCCCACTCTGCACTGGATTAATCATGCCTGCAAGCAGAGACGAGGTGCAGGCGGCAGGGACACAAGCTGTATTTGTGTGTGTATGCGAGTTTGTTTTGTTTGTGTGTCTGCTCTGTCGTGTGCCCTCTCACAGAGAAGCTGCGAGGCTATATATTTTTTTTTTCCGCCTCTACACCTCCATCCTCAGCATTGTAATGTCTTAGAGGACAAACAAAACAACAGAAAGTCATAATTTTCACAGTTGTATAATTAGCCCCACCCTCTTCGCTACAGTGATGAATAGGTGAACCTTTTGTTTGCATTTGTCATGCTGCGGTGGCATTGTCACAGATGTGAGAATGTGTGATGCAGAGGTGCAGAGGGTCAATGCATGCAGGGATGGGTGTGGATGCAGACTTGTGATGAGATGCTTCTCTGTGTGTTTTTGGGCCTCTGGCAATTTCCTATCCTTCTCATTGTTCTCTGTACATATATTTGCACTAAGGCCTCTCTAGTTGACCTGTTCCTGGTCTATAGAGTGCTTCTCTCAACCTTTCGCTGCAATCTCTGACAGCAGGTCTGCTGTTCTAGTCCAGTGCAGATCTATGTCCTACTCTGTCCACTCCTATCTCCTAGACTGATAGCGTCTGATTGATCTCATCACCTCCCACATCTATTATTCATGCTACCGTTCATGTCCTGATGGAGGAAGGGCAAAAAGTGTAAAGGGGACACTACCTGTTTGCTGGGACCTCTGTTTGGCTTGTAGGCAAAGAAACAGGCCTGCTCACAATTAGGAAGTTGTTGTTTCTTCTGACTTCTCCAGCCCTAAACATGTGTTCATAGATCTCCGCAACCTGATTGATCTGTATAATAGAGTGGAATTGCTTTGGAATTGCCGCCCCATGGGGGTACACAGAGATGGGCATGGGGACAGAGAGACATGTACTTACGGCTGTTTGGGGAGGAAATTAATGGTGCATTTTTTGTTTTTATAATGTGATTTAATGATGCAATTCGTCTAATAAAAAGAACATTTTTTAACATTTACACGTTCATTTACACATTCCCTCATTCACAGAGGGAAACCCAGTGGGCCAATACAAACATCTCACTCCTCTCACCCACTCAGAGCGCTGCAGGCCTTTTTATTGCGTTGTGATGGATGATTTCAGTTTGGCATTTTTCACCACCGCGCTACATCCAAATACACCCCCCTCCCCATTTGGGTGCATAAGGAGGCCATCCTATATTCACAAAGCCGACATCTAATGCATATTGAGTGTGTTTTGTAAAGGATCATTTGATTGTCTTGTAAATGAAGCTTTGCCTCTCAGCTGCTAATTTAGCCACATTCCATCTCATTAGAGAGGAGAAGGAGAACAAACGACAAAGACATTGGCTGAGAAATGAACCCTTCGTTGATTTCAAAAAGCCATCACTGCTGCTGAAGTGCCAACAGATTGAATAATCTCAGATTATACGGAGGTATAGGAGTGCTATACAACAAGGCAGACTTCCCTCAGAGTGTCTCTACCTTTCTTTTACTCTTTTTTCCCCCCCGATGTTTCCCCCCACCTTCCCACCCTGTCCCTCTATCTCTTTAGAGGATGTGCAAGTGTATCTGGTTTCCTAAAGCGTTTAGCACCTTGGCCACAAAACCCGGACAGGAAGCCCACTCTATTTGCAATGTATCAATTGCTCTGAACAACACTCCCCTTACCTCAACCTCCCTTCAATCTGCAGCTGGCTCAGCACACACTTCTCACATACCTTCACTCAGTCAAATCTGCAAATGCGCAGGAGGTTTTTTTTTTTTTTCCTGTAACGTTTAGTACCGTGCATATACTGTAACCAAGCATGCAGTCTTTATCAGCACTAATGCCTTGAACCAAATGGACACATGCATTCTCTTTGTAGACACACACACATATGCACACACTCTCTCAGAGAATCTGACCTTGGCTCCAGTTAGTCCCGGGGTTCATCGTACGGCCAAGCTGGCAAGTCAAATGGGTCCGGCAGCCAAGACAGCGGTCCCAGCCGCTGCAAGGCTGCTGTCATCTGTTACACAGAGAGACACACAGTGGAACAAAAGTAGACAGCGTAGAGAACGAGAGAAATAAAGCTTTAAAATATAAGAATACAAATAGAGGTGAAGGAGACGGTACAGGCTTTGTGTTTGTCTTTATTTGTTGTACGTGTGTGTATAAATGCAGGTGTGTGGGCCCCCGCAGTTCTTGCATGTTAGCACAAATGTTTACATCTGTGTGTGCGTGCAAGTGTGTATATGGCTTCACGCACGTACACATGCAAATGGATGTGTGCGTGTGTGTGTGTGTGTGTGTGTGTGTGTGTGTGTGTGTGTGTGTGTGTGTGTGTGTGTGTGTGAGAGAGCAGGAATAAGCGCCTGAGGTGATGCCTTTTGAAAGGCACTTTAGAAATTAAAGCAGTGCCACTGTTCTGTAATGGGGCTTAAATGATCCAGAAAACACAAGATATATTGAGCATTTAATGAAACACACAGCACACTCCTTAATTCTGCTCTCAGCTTCACCAAAGTGTCTGCCAAACCTGCTTGATGCTTAACACGTATACACAGACGCATATAGGCATTTTTCACACATTTGTTTTAATTATTTCTTTACTTCCAGCTTGTTTTATTTAATGCCCATGTTGTCCTTTGTAACTTATAAATTACTTATTCACATTGCACTACATTTTTAACATTTTTCTCTAGACATGTTTCCTCATAATGATTATAATATTAGAACTAGTGCCAGTATGATACTAATACCACAGCAATACTTTTTTTTTCCATAACTTTCCGAAAAATAAACAAGCAAAGAAACCAAACTGCTCAAATTTCTTCAAACTTCTAAACACAGTCGGTCAAACAAGAACTGTGTCGAAATATAACAGACTAAAATTGACCAAATTTTCATTGAAATCAGGAACTTTCCGAATAAGAATAAGATTACAAATCTGACCAAACATTCATTGTCAGCTTTTTGGTACATGACAGACGCAGTGTTGAGGTTTGATACCCAAACTGAATACTAGAATTACATTTTTTATTATTATTATTATAAAGCCTTTATTGAATTTTTTTTGTGCTGAATGCTCTGTTCAGCATCCGGTCTTGTGTGGTCAGTTACGGTGCACAGCGCACAGTATAATTCAGAAATCTACCCTTGCCATACATTTAACTGAAGAGAGCAGAGAAGCAGTCACTCTCTTCCTCATTGTCTGTGAGTGTCCTTTGTGGTTTGGCCATACATTAATAATGTAAAGGTAATGATCTCTAGACTAAAGGCCCTGTCCTGTCTTGTCCCCCCCTCCTCTCTTTCTGTCTCTCTCCCTTTGTCCCTCCCCCTTCGTGTGTCAGTAGAGAAGAGAGTCGTGCAAAGAAGAGAATGATTGTTGGCCAAAGAGGGTGAGTCAAAGAAACAGAGGAATTCCTGGCTGTGCTGTAGAAACAACGTAGGCACCGATTTACCTCATTGATTACTTGAGGAAAAAGGGGAAGGAAGCAAAGAATCATTCTGAGAAAACATCTCTTCTCTGCCTTTCCCCTCTCCCTTTCCTTTGCTTCTGAAGTTTGGTCTTACAGAATGATGGATGAGGAACTTGCACTGTGGCCTTCGATGTCCTCTCCTCTTCCTCTCTCCTTATCCTCCTCCTCTTCCTCCTCCAGACACACATGCGTACACACACTCTCAGACGCACAGTGTTAGCGAGTGATGGATGGGGAGCTGGCAGTGTGGCAGTAATAGCAGACACCCAGAACTACACTGCCACTTATTCATTTGTCTCCGTATTCACATCTTTATTTATATGTCTGTCCCCATACCAACATCTAAATATAGATATACTACTTTCTCACAAAAAGTGTGCAACTCAAAGGTTTTTGTCTGAACTAAAATGTTCGTATGGGCCTTGTCGCGCACAGTATGCTGAAATACAAAAGTATTTATGTTTTTATTGTTTTCAGAGATGTGAAGAGTAGAATTTAGAATAGAAATATGATTTTACATATAACCTGATTTCATTTAGATTAGGTTTGTGTCTGGTTCGTTACCTGAAAGTCAGTGATTGGAGCACACATCTCTGTCCTCCGAATTCAGGGTTTTGAAGAATGTCAGACATGCAGGAATGATGGACAGCAGGCCGCTTACACAACATTACACATTATTAATCATGTTCACATTGTCTGAAAGGGGGGGGGGGGGGGGGGCAACAGCACAAAGATGAGACGGTGGAGGAGGAGGAGGAAGATGAAGAAAGAGGAGGAAGAGGGGGGAGTGGAGGCAAAAGAGGAGGGTTAGAAAGCCACAAATAACTACCATCAATCATCAAGCAGTCAACATTTTCACATGTTAGGATGGCCTGTTATTGGCAGCAGCCTGGGATCTGTGTGTGCGTGTGTGTATGTTTGTATGTATAGGGTGTATTTCGTATGTGTATGTGTGTGTGTGTTTGCTCTGTCTTGCCCAGCCCGGACTTCTCTCCCTTTCTCACTGTCTTCGCCTCTCCTTAAACTGACGGCATAAACAACAACAGTTGAGAAATCACCCTCGTCAGCAGGAAGCTGGCAGGTGTGTTAACTCCCCCAGTACCAAATTAGGATGTGCAAGATTGCAGAAACGCCTCGGCTCTCATATCTCCCTTTTTAATCACAAACATTTACATGAGCGTGGATGGAAAACGCACATTAGGCTTTAGCCAAGGGTTTGCTTTGGACACCGGACAAGGCTTCAGATCACACTCCAAAACGTAACTGGGATCTTTGCCCACTAGCCCGAGGGAAAAAGCCCAGGTCAGCCTTCATCTGGGGTGCCGTAACCTATTAATTTCTAAAAATGTTATTGCCCAAAAAATAAGTAAATGTGTTGAAAGTGCATGTTAAATCATCCAAATCTGATCTCCTGGGATTGAAACAATGAAGATTTTAACTGGTTGGCTATGGAAACTTGAATAAAAAGCTTCTCTAATAATAAAAAAAAGTCTTAGTTTTATAATTTATTGCTTAGTTGGATCAAAAATATTGTTGAGTTGTTTGAGAAAGTCATTCCCCTGTGCTGCTTGGAGCAAATAAAATGATCCAGTTTTCTCATGTTTAAGAAAGTTTTGTCCTCACATAAAGAGAAATAATACCTTCCTTATGTTGCTGCACTTTGACTTGCAACCTTTTGATGTGAAACAGTGTGTGGGTCATTGTCAGAAATGCATTTTCTACACTATGTTGGTCATTGTGGCCCTGTGGATTATGGAAAACAACACTAGGGGGTGCTCAAGGTTTGTCCAGCCAACTGTTGAGGTTTCATATTGCTCACAGCTCCAGGTGTGTGTGTGCGTGTGTGTGTATAAGTGTGTTTGTGTGCATGCAGATGTGAAAGTGTTGTGCACTTGCTGTCCAGAGAGCGATCCAATTTGAAGCCAAGAGTCAGTCTTCCTTTTCTCCCATTACAATCACCCCACATCCTGCCACAAGACCTCTTTATCATTAACTCCCTGTCTCTGTGTTTTTGTCACTAAATGGTCAGAGGTTAAGTTTCTTAGTTACAAAGTATTGCGTGATAATGGAGTTAATAGATGAAGGTTTTTTAGGAGTTGGGTCCATCACTTCATATTTAGTTACTTAATGCCATCGAATATGAACAAACCTGCTGAGTGGACATAAGTGAATGCACTAATTGGGTGTTTGAGAGATATCATTTTAGTCTTGCTTAGGCAGTTTCAGAATTAGCAAGATGCACTAATTCTGTCTTTTATTCATGCACTTTTTGCCCTCTCTGCTTTTGTCCCCTACACACACACACACACACACACACACACACACACACACACACACACTAAGGAGGTTTGAGATGCTTCTTCTCAATTTCAACACAGTAAAAGCAGTGTGTTAAAAAAAAAAGACCTATTAACTCTCTGCTGGCCGTGTTGGTTTCATTACTAAGATTAGGTTACAGACAGTCATTCAATCATGCAGCTTTTAGCAGAAATGCACTGTGATTTAGTTCTCCTGATAGACGCACAACATTCACGTGGAAGTTCATGTGCACATTCCTCCGCTGTGGCACACTGTTTAGACACACTGTTTCTTGTTGTGGAATTTTCCATCTTTGTGGCATCTGATGCACTCGCTTGTATTCACATTGACACAGTACAAACCCTCTTGTTGACCTCCAGCTCCATTGTTGTGGGATTCACTTGCCTCCGGCTGAAAAAATATCATATTAAGATGATGGTAAATTAGATACATATTTCTGAAAGAAAGAGCTACAAAACGACAACATATTGAAATCGGCGTCTGCTCTGTTGTGAGGTCTTGGTGAACTGCAGCTGCATGTTTGTCTGTGTGTTTGTGGCCAGACAGTGTGGCTGGAAGAAACAGCGCCCAGGGCACTATGGGGGAAAGGACAGTGGCATGGTATTGCGAGGCATTTCCACTCCTTCACCACTTAGTATTTGTGTCACTCTTGCAAGTTTGTGGTACTTTGAGGAAAGAAAAAATTCCACTATATATTTAGCTAGTTTTTTTTTTGCCATGGAATATTTGCCCTATATTATTAAAGACAAATTCCGCCATAAATTTTATTCCACTATAAATCAGGTCCTTTTTTTCCCCACATTTTTAGTTTTGTGAAGAAAAACTGGAAATAATCCCAGAACCAGAATCCTAAACTGTGTAAAATAAAACATCTTTATGTGTGTTTCCTATTGTGAGTTTTAGTTTTGTACTAATCCTTCACAATAGAAAATGAGAAGAAAACATGATCATGGAAGACTTCTTTTACAATACATAATGGTACAAATATTTCTACAATGCCCTGTATTTTTCACCTTTTCCTTGGACTTGATAATTTCCTGCCTCTCATTGTCAATTGAGAAATTGTTTAATCATAGAACAAGTCATCCCCAGCCCTCCAGATGTGTGGCTGAGAGAGTGCGAGGAGAGACGACGCTGATGTTCAGGGTGCAGATGACAGAGACAAGTAATCCTAAACATGGATGTGTAGTAGAAATGCATGCATCTGTTCATTGTCAACCTGTAGGGATGTTGACTGATGATGCACCTGACTCCTCTTTTCCTCTCTCATCTTCTCTTCACTCCTCTCCTCTGCCTCCACAGTCACTTTCAGACTCCGACAGACCCCCCCCACGCATCCACAGAACATGGGGGAAAATCACGGAAACACACAGCCAGATTATTCACCGCGCACCGTTATTGAATATGTGACTAACACACTGAGAATCGCTCTGGGAAATCAGATTAAAAAATGAATTATTTATAAGGACATGGAATGCCGGTCCGATAGGGCGGAGAGAGTGGAAGAATACACCTACAATATACCCCAAACAACATTACAAGTTTGATCATGACACTTCCCACTGTAGTTTATCATTTTATAATGCTCACAAATGTTCCCCTTTATATTCTGATATTGAAATATGACTCATGGTAAAAATTACATGGTAAAAGTGTTTTATTATTTTTGTTTAAATGATATTACCTATGTTTTTCCCCCACACAGACTAAAAGACATTTTGATATATTTTCATATAGTCTGATATCAAATCAGTTAAACCACTTTTGTTGTTATTTCTGTGTAAACGCTCCCCGGTGCGTGAGTCACACTTGAATGAAATTGAAATGCAATATATAAAATGTAGATTAAAAAATGGTACGTGGGTCAGAAAAACTCCATCTATCAGTTCTAATTTCATTCTAATTTTTTAAGTTCATTCTAATTTCAGATTTCATTTCATGCAATAAATCTCATTCATTTTCTGAAAGAACATGAGCGAGGTGTGTAATGAAAACACATTTTAAAAAGTATACTGAGATGATAAGATATCGTAACAGTCTTGCTCCTGCTCTTCATTATAGTAATAGAAACGCAGTTCAAAAAAATGTAATGCATCACGAGCAATATTTATTATCTCTCAGCATCAATACTGCACTGACATTTACTGTGTGTGTGTTCTCAAATACCTAGGCCAAGATGTGCATCATCAGTCTTGGTGCGTGTGCGTGCGTGTGTGTGTGTGTGTGTGTGTGTGTGTGTAGTTTTACATGCACACATGACATCCTTCAAACTGCACATCTCCCTCTCTTTCTTTTAAATATTTTACATGAATTCTTCTCATTTTTAATTGATGTAAAGGTCTGGCCTTTTTGGTTTCTCTCTCTTACAACTTACATTTTCTTATCCAACTGTCTGCTGGTTGATTCTGCTTAGTTAGTCAAGTGTCACTCACCTGTATCACCACGTAGTGTGTGCGGATGAGCAGTTGCATCGTCAACTTCACCAGGACTGCAGCTTTGTCACCCTCTTCCATTGCGTCTTTCCCCGATCGTTTTTTGGCTTCTGTGCAGATGTAGATTCCCTTTTATTGGTTGGTCTTTCTGTCTCAGTCTCTCTGTCGCTCTCTTTCTGTTCTTTGACAAGCAGCCAATGTGCTGACACGGGGAAGCGTTTAGGCGTACGGAGATGTGCCAGAGTAGTCCCTGCCTAAGTGATCACTCTTTTATCTGATCCTTTGCTCTAACGCTACGGTCAGATATTTTTCCATTCATTTGCCCCTCTTTTTACTTTCCTCTCTCTCTGTCGTTTGATATCCTCCCCCCTCCTTTTCACTCTGTTGCACAGTTTTTTTGTCCACCTCAAATTCATACATTTCCACACACACACACACACACAAACAGTCCTGGCCTCCAGTGACAGGTGTGGCGCTTGAGTCACGCTGGCCCGTCGCAGGTGAATGTGGTAGAAGGAGGTTATGTCAACACCTCTAGCCCCTTTGACACCCCCTCTCCCCTCTCTCTCATGGGCCAAACCACACATTTGAAAGCCCCCAGGGGAATGCCGGGGAGTTTCCACTATGAACACACACAGAGGTGAGGTATAGAAATAATTCACATCTGGAAATAACCCTCTCCTCTTTGTCTTCACCAGTTCTCCTGTGCTTCCCCTGTGCCTTTTTCCGGCTTTCTCAAAGGGTTATTTTAGGTGCAGTTTCACATTTACAAGTCCATGAACCAGATATGTGGTCAGATGGACATCAGTGTCTGGAACTTGTGGGAACTTAAAAGGCCACTCCACTGTTCTTGAAATTAGAAAACAAAGAATTCAAACAGTTTTTTTTAAGTCATCACTTCGTTTAGTTTTTCAGTAAATGCTTTGGCCGTACAGTAAATGATTTCCTTAATTCAAACCTTATTGATTCTTTTCCACCGAGCTGCGCGCTCGTGCATCATTGATGTGTTATTACTTTGAACCGGTGGACAAGCCGGATGCAGTTGGTTTTAAGTGAAACTGACTTGTGAGAGCATGTTTGCCTTGTGGACTTTTTCCCCACAGGGGGCATCAGGAGCACGCTGCAGCCTACTCGGATACAACTTACATCAGAGCTCAGGGCTCATATTCAGCCGTGCTCTCCATAACCATAGGTGTGTGATGGGAGTGGGGGCAAAGATGGGGAGGATGAAGGAGTAGTCGCATCAGCAGAAAGTTGTTTTTCTGTGGCCTGGAGATTCTATTTAAAGTGGGGTGGGAGGGGGTACAGAGGGGAAACAGAGGGGCAGACTTGGAGTGGTCCACAGCCTGGAGAAACAGGGGCAGGATGAAGGAGGGAGTATGGGTGGTGGGAGGATAGGGTGCGCCGATTCTCTCTGTTTTTAGTTTTGATTGAGGTTGTGTGTGTGTGTTTGTGTGCATTTGAAGAGGATCCATGAGGGTACCTTGCTGCGTGGGCGCGATTGTGTGCAAGTATGCCCAATGCTTGTGTGTGTGTGTGTGTGTGTGTGTGTGTGTGTGTGTGTGTGGCTGAGGTATTAATCTTCTTTGTCAGTGGAGCCCAGATGCAGGGCCCTTCCAGCAGCACAAGCCCGGACTCAGCAGTCTGGGTTGGGCTCTGGGAAGCAGACATGGGGTGTAAGTGGGGGTTTTTGGGGGGTGGATGCCGCTGGTCGTGCTACTAGAGTGGGGCGCTCTGACGGAGAGGGCAAGGGGGACAACACACAGCAGATTAGCTAATGATATTAGCCAGAGAAGACCCTCAGGTAAAACCCAGTGGTCGCAATTAGTGGAGTTTCTCCGAGGTTGCCCTGTGGCCCCTACACACACACACACACACACACACATGGATGTATACCCACTTCTGCTTGTATATGACACACACAAACACCAGCAACCACCTGCACTAAGTACTGATGCAAGTCCTGCTCCACATTAAATTATAACCCCTGTCCCATCTCTCACCTCCTGTGCTGCCTCCCCAATCTACCCTTTACTCCTGCTCCTTCTTCTCCCCATTAACACCGCTCATGAGCCTCCTTCGCTGTTTGCCCACTGTGAGGACAGACGAACTAACATGTTTGCTCTGCAGGAAACGCACACACACAATCACTCAACGGGAGCGAAACTGGAGTGCAAGAGAGCCGACAGACTCTATTCAAGAGTATGCTGATACGCACAAGTGCTCGAACAAACACACACACTACACACACACCAAAGGGGGTAGCAGAGATTGACATAACAAGCTGATAAACCTCTTTCTCCAGGTAAGTTGCCAGGGCAGCACTGAGAGGAAAGATGTTGGTATCTGTTGGTGATGAAAGATATTAATGTATTAACAAAACAGAGTTGATTTCAAGCATATTTAGTAATGATGATGCTGAGCAGAGCACATACTGATGCCACCGCTCGTAATCAATCATGAATCCATCGGAAAAGCAACTGACTCGACTGATTCATCCTAATCCAGTTTTTAAGTAATAAATAATGTTGAAAATGGACATTTTTGTCACAGCACGCACAAAATATCGCACATTTTGCCTCGAAGTATGTAGCGACTGTTAATGTATTTAGTGCTAAAATGATTAATCGATTGACAGTTTAGATAAATTGAATAATTAAATTAAAATAATGAAAAGCAATTTAAAAGAATCTCAATGGGGTTTTTTGGGAAATTAAACAAATTAAACAAATTATTATGAAAATAATAGTTGGAGTCTTTAATGCACTTCATGTGCCAAAATGATTTTGCACCCTCGTATTTGTTATCTGTGAATGTCACCGAGAGTGTAAACACACGCTCTTATATCATCAGCGCTTTCTTCAGGTTTTTTCTGAACATTTACTTTACGACTATTGTTATGTGTCATGTTTTTTTTTTCTTCTCCTCGGATCCTTTCTGGCAGTTTATGGTATCTGAAATAAATCTTCCACAAAAGTTGACAAACACACTGTTCGTGAGCTACACCTCCTGTGTGAAGTTGTGATCGCCACTTAGAATTACGTACACAACCTGGCTTTCCTGTGACAAGCTGATGAATTACAAGAGCTTTCAAAAACATCTCTTTTGCTCTTACTCGCTCCTGTCTCCCTGCTTCCAAGAAGTCTCCCTTTGTTGTCCTCTGTCTATTATTCTTTCACTTGTTTGTCCGTCTCCTTTTTTTCATTTGTCTTTTCTGTCTTTTCACACGCCCTACCATGGGGTAAAATTATGTCATTGGAATAATGAAGGAGGTTAAATGGCCGATCTTTACAGTGGTTGTATGTGTGTGTGTGAAAGAGAGAGAGACACACTTTAAATAGTCTCCCTTGGCTTGTCACTCTGTCTGGTTTTTTATATGGCCTTCCTTATTATAATGCTACTTATCTTATCCAAAAGGCCATCAGGCCGGACTATTAATTTAGGTACTGTATCCCTGGAAATGATGGTTTCCCTCCTCTCGCTGCTGTCCCTCCCTCACTCCCTCCATCTGCAGGAGATTAAACCGAGACCAGCTCTACTTTTCTCTCTCCTTCTGTCCATCATAGTGAAAAATTACCTTTTAGTCTTCTTCCTTAATCGCACTGGCCGCAGAGCAATCAGACAGGAAATAATGGCTTGGCGTCTGGCTGTGCAGGCTCTCCACTACAATGCCTCAAGACTGTATTGAGGTGAAAATGGGGAAGCCTCACATTAATGATTCCTTGTAAGTGTCATCTTTCTAGAAATACAGATAGTGTAAAACTATCACGGTGTCAAATCTTTGTGGAAATACATTTATAAATGTTCAGCTGCTTCACAAGGACGCCCTCTCAAGTCAATTTTCTCTTGCTCTTGCACTCCAGTTCCCCGGCCTGCCTTCCTCATTCGTCATTTATTCTCTTCTCCGTGAGCTTTTGTAAAAAGTTTATCCCAGTTAAAAACAAGATTAAATTCTAAGAGTGACTCTGAAAGCAAAACTAAAAGCCGCATTTATTTTCCCAGCGTGTTTTGATCCCCGTGAAAATGTATCAAACTACACACAAACTTCTCGGCATCTTCCTCCTTCTTCACAAACCCACCGCTTTCCTCCATCTCTCAATCTCCTCTACTTTTCCACTCCTCACTCTGTTCTCTTGCAGTTTGATTCGGTGTAAATTAATTGCTCCTCATATGGGAGACGGCACACGATTAGTCTCAATCCTGATAATGGTGTGTGGCTTGGCCGCGGGGAATACACTGCCAATTTGCTCACAGCGCATCTGCCAAATGATTGGTGTTTACACGCCACATCCCCTGAGGAGTGTTTGTCACAGCGCCACTTCTTACATCTCAATAACACACAGAATCCCAAGGCGGACGTCACCAAACATGCACAGAAACACACATGTAATGGGCATTGATAAAAAAAAGTCTCAACATATGACATGCGAGACAGCACTGATTGAGCATTTGGAGTACCGATTTAGGCAACCGGCTTCATGCATATGTTTTTTTAATGTTCTTAATTTTTACATGATCACATATTTCCCCCCTTTCCCAAACAGTTTACCTCCTCCCACTGCACCCCCACCTGCCTTCTCCCCTCAACCCCTCCCACCTTCCTTCATCTTTCCTCCCTAACACAGTGCTCCTTCTCTGCTGTCCCATTAATCACCCCTCTCTAATTAACAGGCCCACTGTTCCCAATCTTCCCACTGCTCCCACTCCACACCTGGCCCAGCCCTGCTGCCCAGCAGGCATACAGCGCACGCCAACACACACACGCAAATATGCACACAGCACACACTTGGAGCGCAGCTGGCAACACTGACCACCGCAGAATTACGCTTGGAGGGGCAAAATTATAAGAATGGAATACTATGAGTATAGTATTTTTTTAAAAGTTTGGTTTTTAACATTGTGTTAAAGTGTGTGGGAGGGTGAACTGGGCAACAATGTGAAAAGTTGGTGTTAGTTGGCAGGACTGCTTCCCTGTCCTCTACTCATCCTCTTACATCCATTCATCACCTCATCAACCCTATCTCCCCTGTAATAACTCATGCATTCAACCCTTTCCTCACCCACTGCTTACTCCCCCTTCACAGTTTTCATTTTTACAACCGTCCTCACCCATCTCTCTCTTTGACTCACATCCCATCTCCTCCTTCCTTTCCCACCTTCTCCCTGTCCTCCCCCTGTTAGCCAGGGTGGCCCGGCAATGCAGTAATGCCATCTGCCAGCGCAGCATGCCCACAGCCTCGTGTCCACACACACACACACACACATTCGCCCACAGACGCGCACAAACACACGCACAGTTTGGCAAGGACACCTTCCAGCGCAGGATATACCGATATCCACGCTTCCGCCACCAGATCACCATAGACCCACGCATTGTGTAACGTGTGCACACACGCTCGCACAAGCCCTGATGAGTCACACGCTTCATCTGTCTCCCAACAGGGGGAGCCGGGGAGCATCTGCCGGAGCCGAGACTGGAGTCGGAGATGAGTGGCTCCTCTTACAGTAAGCGAATCATTACAGCAGTCACATACTGCCTAATCATAGACAAACACAGGAAAGATGACCACATGGGTGTGTGTTCCACACTGACTACAAATGAAGTAAAATAAGAGAAAGCAAACCAGCAATTACATGCAAATGCACATTTTTGAGGCGGCGATCTCTGCTTTTTTTGCGGCCTGTTGAAAACATTGCAATACCATAGGCTGTAAAATTGTTTCAGATGTTTGCACTGCAATAACTTTGGTGGCTAAAGGGCTGAGATCTATTGATACAGAAACACGAGAGCCGGAACAACAAAGTTATATCTTTGGTATGTGTCGTACAGAAAGTGTGGATAGATGCAGAGAAGTTTCCCCAAGCAAACAGTGGAACAGCTGGGACACAGTGCATTAAACATCAGTCCATTAAGTCCTGCTAGAAAAAAAAAAAAAAAAAAAAAAAAAGAAGCTTTCGTGTGCACGTTTTTTTTTTCTTTTCTTTTCCATTCGCGTGTGTGTGTGTGCTCACAATTAAAAACGAGGAAGATATATCATGTCCTAGAATGACAGTAAAAAGTATGGGGCAACAAAAAGACACCGAGGGAAGTAATGTAACATGTTTCCCCATTGGTTATTTATATAATTCATTAATTTATTTAAATCCTCTCGCTCCTGTTGACATTGAACAAGACAGAAACAGAATTGATGGGAAATGCAGCAATTAGCAAATGAGCTCTAGGATGTGTTGCTGTTCGAGCTGTGTTTGCTGCTGCATCGGGGTGCTGGGGGTGACAGTATGAGTGTGTGTACGGGGGTGAGGGTGTGTGTGTGTGTGTGTGTGTGTGTGTGTGAACGTGGTGCGCTGCCAGGTGCGAGTGGGGGTCTGTGGCAGTATATTTATTAGCGGCTGTCAGGGAGGTGACACTTTGATGAATGGTGCAGAGTAATCAGGGCTGGGCTGTGACAGGCTGCACTCACAGCCTTCTACCTGCCAAACAGCCCAATCACACACACTCATACACACACACACACACACACACACACGTGCATGCACGCATGTACGTAGACACATAAACATGCATGTTCACATACGCACACAAATGCTACTGTATATGCACATGTACAAACACAAACCTCTTGTAAATATCCCCTCGCTACCAGATGAACTACGTCATCAGACTCCCCTCATCCTCTCCTCCTTCAGCCTCTCTTCCTCATATCAAAGTCCTTTTCTCCCACATCCTTGTCTCCTCTTGCCTTGGCATTGTGATTTTCAAAACCTTTATTGACATAAATAGTGGAACACGTTTTTCTCTTTTTCTGGAGACACACTAAAAAGGATAAATTGGGTCGAGTGAGTTTGAGAGGAAAAGACAAAGAGATAGAGAGATTTGGGGTGAAAATTTGCAGAGCTTTGTTGTTTTTTAATTGCTGGTGAGAGACAAGGTAGCCTTAATTAGTCCTCGTCTCTCTCCTGTTGTTCTGCAGGGTCATAATTCTGTGACTTTTGACTAATTAGTCAACTGCTGCCGACTAACTCATTCTTTCCCCATAGGATCAGAATAACGCTTGGTCTGGTGAGGCGGAGAATTAAGGCAGTTTGGTAAATAATTACACAACTTTTCCATTTTTGTGTAACAGTGGCTCGACTCTATCTTTTTTCTCTCTCTCTCTGTCTGTCACCCATTCAATTCTATCTGTATTTCCATGTAGATAATGTCAATTTAAAAATGTCCAAACAACTGAAAAATCAAGCAACTGTTACACGCTGTCCTCTGAAAGAAACCGCAGCAAATATTGTATTACAACTCAAACACAAAATGGAAATCATTACTTCTCAGCGAGCTTCTAATGCCTCCAAACCAGCAAGTAATGGGAGGTTGTAATCAAATAATTTCACTGAGGTTTGGGTTTCCAAACAGTTTTCCACTGATTCTATCGACAGACCACAGTCTGGCCCTTAAGAAAGGAGACAGGAGGAGGGGGGCCAAGCAGAAGAGAAGAGAGGAAGGGAGGGAAACTTAGGGGGGAAAGAAAATGACTATAGGAGAAACTTGGACAACAGAAAAGAAAGGAAGAGAGAGGATATGATAAAAGAATAGAGTGGTGAGGTGTGTGGGGTTTTTTTCCCCCACAGGGAGTCTTGGCCAAGGCGCTGCATGTGGGACCTGCTCACACTCACTCACTTTATGATAGCCTGTCTGAGTACCTTCTGTAAAACCTCAGAGAAAGCATGAGCCTGGCTTGATAGCACCATCCCTCCCCTCCATCTGCCAAGTATTCCTCTTTTCCTCTCACTGCAGAAAAAAAAAAGTCCTCTTTCCCAGATCATTTTTTAAGTCCCTAAAATCGCATTTTGCCAGTGCCAATGGGGTGAGATAATTTCCTGAGTCCACTTTTCTAGAATCAAGTGTAATTTTCTTAATACTACAGTGATCAGTTTAGTTCTGTCTGGTTTCAGTTTATTTACACTAATGTATACGAAACAAAAAATATCCTAAAACGTGGGCTACAAGTGTTATTATTGCAACCCATTAACAGATTTGAGAAAATTACTAAATGAGACTAAATGACATGTTAGGACTGACGTTTTCGGCTGCGGTTTCAGGCTTATTGCTGCACAGTTTTCCCGTTTTTTGAGGAAATGTCCAGCTGATGTGAGAGGTGCATACAGATATTGTTAAAAGAAGAGATCTGAAACAAACACAGTTCAAATGTTTTAGGCTTATTATGATTTCCACTGTTACAGATCATCAACCGCAGCTGGAATGAATTGATACACAAATAAACATGAAAGAAAATAAATGAGCATCTTAATGAATGATTGAACTGGAAGAAGGTTTTTTTCTCTCCCTCCTCTCTTCTTCTTCCTCAGAGGAGGATTCCCTGCCAGGTTGAGTGAACATTGATGGAGTAACACTTATTCTCTCCGTCACACCAATGGAAATCAATTGGGCGGTAATTGCAGTATTTGACCCCTCTCCTGTCTCCACCACATCCCATCTCCTCTCTGTCCATACATTCTCCACACTCTGACCATAAAGATGAGCCAGAGACAGTCAATTCATTTTATACACCGGGCATTTTCCCCTTAAACTTAACAAGACTCCAGTGATATATTTCATCAGTCCTGATAAAATCCAGGGAGGCGGACAAAAGACAAACAGGAAAAGGAGGAGAGGACAAAGTTAACAAAAGCAGGAAAAGGGGACGGTGAATTAAGACGGAGAACGGTTTACAGAAGCTTCTTATTGCAGCTGCCATCTGCGTGTGAGTTTGTGTGCGCGTTTTCTTTTATGTGTTTGGGTTGGAGATGGCCAGTCAGATGGGTAATGAGTGACCCTTCCTCCCTGGCATGGTTCTGCCGTCACACCGGTATTAATCTTCCTACATCAGCCCCTCTCTGAACCGACAGTAGGCCTCATGGGGCCCACAGACACACGCACACACATATATACGCACACTCACACACACAGAAGCATTGATGCATGAGCGAGGTGGCAATGATGAATGGAGATGTTCTTAAGATCTGTTTAATAAGTGTTAGGCAGGGCCCCTGTGAGAGCAACCGGGAAGAAGACGGCATATACATATCTGCAAATGGAGCCTAACTCACTGGGGCCTGAATTACAGCCCATTTGACCACATTTGCACCGCTCACCATGAGAAGGGAACACAGAGAGAAAAAGCAGAGAGAGATTTAGAGTGTTAGGATGTGTTAGAGGGTGAGGAATTTTTATTTTTGAAATTTTGCAAAGATACGTTTTTTATCTTAACAGTGTGCCAGTTATTATTCATGACTCTGCCATGTGTCAGGACTTAGTGCGGATCCACCTGTTGAATCTGTGTGTGTGTGTGTGTGTATGAGGGTTGAAGGTGTCAGAGGTGTGAACATTAGGACTCAACTTGACAGTCTGTCAAGATTACCCAGACAGGGGTGACACCTCAAACAACTTGCTAATAACCACGTACTTTACATATGGCATTAACACATTTATGTCAATCAGTGCATATACATACCACTCTAATAATTTGATTCTAACTAGATTAATGCAGATGTCTTGTGAACATCGATATCTTCCACAAGTTCATATTAGAATTTGTGTAAATCCGTTTTTTTGAACGACTGTGTTTCGCCGGTGCACTTTAGAAAATCAGTGAATGCAAAGTGATGTTTGAGTGAAAAACAGGGTAGTGACAGCAGAGTTTATGTTGACATCTAGCATGTCAAATAACATCATGTGTTGTGGTGCTGTAAGTTTTCAAAAGCAAACAGTTTAACACTAATTAAATGTCAGTTTTCATTCTGGGATCTTTTTTTGTGCTTCTTTGGGAGCTAACACACATTAACCAGATCAAGCAAATCCCATAAAGTATTTGTCAGCTGCTACTGAATTATAATCCATTTTAAACTACAACAATCAGTCTGCTGTGTGGATGTAAATGCACTTTTAGGGCCCCTGTCCCCCTGCACTCTCTTTAATCTAATCTCTTCATCTGCCAAGCAGTTTGTATTTTATTTGTCTTTATCGTCTCATCTATTTGAGTCCTCTCCCACTTCATACCTGTCATCTTAGCCCTAACCTCTCAGAAGTCCCTCTCTTTATTTTTTCTCCTCGTTTTTCTCTGTTAAGAGCCTGGTCATGGAAGCTTGGGCTCTGTGTTGTCTGACAGCTGCTGCTGCGTACCTTTTTTCTCTCTCCCTCCCTCTCGTCCCCCTCTCCTCTCCTCTTTTTTAAACACGCGTCCTCATTTCTAAACTATCTATCATGCTGGCAGGGCCAGTGGGGCCTTTAAACTGTGGGATTGGCACTTTCTCAGCTGCTGAGCTGGAAAAGGCGACTGCTTGCAGACGGAGACACAAGCGGTGGGCCAGCCTGCTGCAGGCAGGAGGAACAGGAGGTAGCCTGTCTGAACGCAGGTGGACTGACGATACTCCTCCACCCTGTGAGTGTGTGTATGTGTGTGTTTCTCTGAAAGCGTGTGGCTGCAAAGCTTTTGTGCTAATAGAGCTCCTGTGGTGCTCCAATGCACTCGGCTTTTTAAGGTTGTTTAAATTTTTGCCATTTCCAGTGGTAAACCCTCACTTTAAAACAAGAAAAGTTTAAGTGAGCGAAGAGTCATTTTAAGAAATTAATTAGAAAGAAAGTTGATGGTTCTGAGATGGGACTGTGAAACAGAGTGTCTAGATTCCAGGGGGGTTGTCTGCACCGAGTTGACAAACTCTGTCTCACTTGGGAGTGAGAGGTGTCTGAAAAGATGGGAACTGCTGACAACATCTGTGTATGTGTGTATGTGCATGAACATCGAGGCACCACATTTGACAAACATGAAGAAATAACAATGCGGTGCTGTCAGCGGGTCTTGTCCCTGGCAGGGGGTTGGAAGCAAGCACGAAGTGTGATTTTCTCAGACGAGCAGAGAACCCGCGATGACGCCTCATATCGATTTGCACACGCACACTCGCTTAAACATGACACGTGCATGCCTGCACACATACACTTGCACACATACGCACCAGGGCCCTGGTATTGAATCTGTGCATTTACCAGAAATGACAGTATCCCCGATAGGGCAGGACGCGTAAACATAACGACAAAAAGGTGCAGGTAGAAGTGCTTTTGCGCACACTCGCATATGTCCTAATGTTGAAGGCCCAAATGTCAGTACTAGCTTCTCAGATGAAGCCCGTTTCTCACCCACATCATCATTTCCCTCACTTCTCTCAATGTGCTTTCCCCTCAAGACCCCACCCCACCCTCAAACAACCCGTTCCACCACCACACAACACTCCCAAAGCTCCCTGCATCATCTGGCACCCGAGCGGTCACACCATCGCCTTGTCATCACAAGCAGAGGTGTGAAGGGATGCAGCAATATGTCCAGGAAGAACACATACATCCATCGTCAGTCTCACTGTCACAGTCAACAGTTGGCAGTCAGTGCCACTTGGCCGTCCCTGCCGTATCCCACATTGAGGTTATTTGACAATAAAAATAAGAGACACGGCCACTCTGTGCATGGCAAATAGGATTTTAACAAGGTTAGGATGAAATGCTGTGTGATGTATCCACTCTGGAAAATATGAGAAATGATTATAAACAAACATAATCCTGTCACAGTTGGTTGAACATTTAACTCTTTAGTATAAACCTAAAAACTGGCTTCATTGTATGGCAGAAATATTTAGATTAAAAGTAAAACTAATCAACATTTCCAAATCTAGAGTTCACTCTCTGGGGCCCTATTGTTTTTGTAATAGTGGATGGTTGCTCAGACCCCAGAGGGTTAAATGACTGGAGGATTCATTTCTGGTCAAGAGCATTTCCATTCATCTGCTGTCCAGAGCACTAAAATTAAAGGTATGATTTTACTTTTGTAAAAGTGATATGTTTAGAGAGTATTCTTTTCTTCTTTTTTTAAAACCACAATATTTGTTTGTCGTAAGCCTTGTGCGTTTTTAGGGTCTAAAAAAAGAGTTGAAGGTTGTGCAGACTTGCTGCTGACCTTTTCTGGTCCGTCAGTAGAGGGCGGTCTATCCTCAGTGGTCTAACTTCTGTGTGTGTGTGTGTGTGTGTGTGTGTGTGTGTGTTTAGTTAATTTCCCAGCATAGTGTGTTTTTTTTCTTGTGCTCTAATTACACCAAAACACACAGGCTACCTCTTTCTTTGTCTATCTCTTACTGTTCTCTTACATTCTCTGTTTTTCATTCCTTCTCTCAGTTTTATCAGTTGGGATAGGTGATAGTTTGGGCATGTGGCCTTTGCATAATGTCTTTATAGCCCCTTCCTGTAACTGCCTCTTTTAAGTTCTGAAAATTTACCCAGTAAACAATACTAAGTAGAACTAAAATTACCTTGTAATTACAGCTGTAATTTAATAAGTGTTGGAAAATCTCAGTGGACTGATACATGACAAGAAAACAAGACCTTTAATTGTTCTGTAACATAATTCGTTTTTTGCGTTATGACACACCGCTTTCCATGTATAAAAAGTATAAAAAGTAACTCAAATCATGTTATTTGGTGAGCTGATTAAAATGTTCTCTACAGCTGTGATCGTCAGTAGCTTGTATGTAAAGAGAAATGAAGTCTCTGAAGTATGAAGCATTTTCCAGCATCTACTGTAGTTTTCAATTTGGGCCATGAGCTGAACACCTGACTTTATTAAGATCAAGTTTTACAAGTTTAACCTGTAGTTTATCAGGTGCAGTGAACATATAGACTTTTAAATGTAACAATCTAAGCTCTCTGTTCTGCTCAGTCCAGTTTTAACGAACAGCACTGTTTGCCGTGATAGTTATTTTAGAGGAGGTAGTTGTTACATTCAAAAATGATTTGAGGGGAATATAGTGCTGACCAAAAATTGGTGCTTCCTTACAGTTCATTTTCCATTTTCTATTAGTACGTTATTGTGATGTGTTGCTTTATGCCTTTGCAGAAGAAAACTGGAGTGCAGGCTGTCTGAATTCAGTTTATCTTATAGAGATTAGCACCATTGCAGAACTCGCATATACATTCAATGCTGTCGAAAATGATACAGACCTGAAAGTCCAACAAATGTCCTTTATCATTTCATCTTTGAATGAGTTCCTCTCATAATGCCCTGTGAAAGCCGGGCCAAGCCATAACTGGATCGCAAATAATTGTTCATGAAAACTTGTTCATTATCTCTGGGATCCATCCATCCATTGTCTGTAACCCCTTATCTTCACTAGGGTCACGGGGCGGCTGGGGCCTATCCCAGCTGACTGAGAGTGAGAGGTGAGGTACACCCGGAACAAGTCACCAGTTCATCATAGGGCACATAGAGACAAACAACCATTGACACTCAAATTCACACCTACTGGCAACTGAGAGTCACCAATTAACCTATTGAGTGCAGGTCTTTGGACTGTGGGTGGAAGCTGGAGTACCTGGAGAGAACCCACGCAGACACGGAGAGAAGAAGCAAACTCCACACAGCAAGGTTCAAACCAGGAGCCTTCTTGCTGTGAGGCCACAGTGCTAACCACTTTGTCTATATCAGGGATTTTCATCCTAAATCTGTAAAAGCTTTTATTATTTTTAACATCTTTCATGGCTTGTCTTTTTGTTGTGGTTTCCAAGTATTCACCTACCTAGTTATAACTCAGGTTATGTGGTTATGTATTGTTGGCATGTCTTTAGTTGCGAAACATTTAGTTCAACGATGAAAGGAAAGGTTGTGTTTGTGGGTACGTGTGCCACATGGTGTGTTTGTTGATAGTTATCAAGGTGCCAGATCACCAGGTAATACTTGTTATGGTAAACCAATTTGTGTACATTGTTCTAGAAGTGAGGAGTCATGGGACTGTGCGTGACATTGTGTGAGTCACCCTTTCTCTTAGTTCACTGGAGTTCACACACTCCTCTGACTCTGTATCACACACTTATCTGTAAATCAGGTTTTTCTGCACGCTGTGTCAGATATCAGTCATTCCTCTCAGACTTCAATAATATTACCCTTATTGTGATCACACCACACCTCTATTATGCCTTCATAACAGTGTATTAACTAACCCTTATGGGACCCCAGACACTGGTGTTTATATTAAATATGGTAAACTGATATATCTTCATGAGATGCAGGTCTTGTAAAAAAAACAAAAAAACAATACAGAGCCTAAAATGCTGTCAAATATATATAATCTTCTACAGTATTCTTTTATTATTATATTGTGAAACGCATGAGCCTGCAGCACAAGGAAGAGACCTTCCTAGTGCTGTTAATTGATGGTCAACTTTCTTATGTCTAGAGGCATAATGCTTTAATATTCTGCGCTCTGTAGTTGTGTGTGTGTGTACATACAGGTATTCTGGTGTGCCTGTGTGAGTACATGCTCAGGATGAGGGAGACATAAGATAAGAGTCTGTAAAAAGCATGTTCGGATTGCCTTCAATTAGTGCGGTCCGGGAGAGATGAGGGGAAAAATTGGATATAGATTGGCACTCACACCGGACAAGAGAGACGGTACAAGATGGAGAGTGTGTGTGTGAGGGAGAGAAAGTGAGGTTAATGACAGTCTGCTCACAGGCAGGTAATCGCTCTCCCCTTTTCTCTTCCCTTCTCTCTTTGGGTATAATCAGTTTCCTCTCTATTCTCCCAGTAGTCATGATAATTATTATAACAATTAGCTTCCTTTTCTCTCCGCCACAGTGAACTGTCCCAGCCGCTGCCTGGACGGCACTTTTTTCTACCCTGTTCGGTCCCCATCCATCTTCTCCTCAGCCAGGTGTTTCTCTCCATCATCTCGTTCTATCACACTCAGTCAGTATCAGTCAATCCCTTAACTAGCATTAAATCTGAATACAGCCCTGCGTCAGTTTGAGTAATAATAGTATATATAGATCAAACTGGCTGAGTTTAGGGGGTTACGTGAACCTCTAGTGCATGATTCCCGACAAGTTGTTTCATGGGGGTGTGTACTCTTTCACAGGTTAAAACAATAGTTCGACACTACACTTTAGTTAGATGAGAGGACTAACATTAAGAAACTGATGTAATATCTCTACAGTATTGGGCTAGGCTTATATAAAAATATAAAGTGTGTCAAAGTCAGGTGTATTTCTCTCCTTTGACCTGTCAGTCTGTAAGCAACAGTCTTCTCCTTGGTTCCTTGGCGCCATCCCTTCGATGGCATGAAGAGGATGTTTATCACGGGGGATGATGTGGTGAAGACTTTGACGAACAAGCAGATACAGGTTAGCTAACAAACAGCACAAGGTTCACAGAGTTATCTGTGCAGATAAGCAGCTGGCAGTGAAAAACCAAAACAAGAAGAGCCCCCGTCTCTGGGCGTAATGTAGTGTTTTGTTTTTCCTGCATGCCTCCACGATGTGTAAATCACCAGCATTATTAGATTTTTGTACAAGCATGCTGCATGCTTGACTCACTGAAGCTGATGACATTTGCTCCTTGGGTTTTGAAATGTGGTACTGAATGACAAGGCATTTTTTGATACTGGTTAGTATTGAAGCAATTTGGTTGGCGCCATAAAAGTATCTAAGTTTGGTACTCAGCCCAAGACATTCGTTGGCCCCAGAGGATGAAGCCTGCTGATTTTAATGATCCATGTCTTGAGAAATGTCTGCAGTTCATCAAGTGGCATAATAATCCATCCAACATTTGTCAACTTTGGAAATCCTCTAACTTTCCCCTCATCCTTATGGACAACTTAAAACGTGAGCAGTCAGTGCACTGTACAATACAAAGATTATGATCAAATCTTTATCAATGGCAATATTCTGACTTGTTGACGTAATGCTGTCAAAAGTAATACTGTTATTATTTCCATGGTGGAGTAAGTAAGTAAATTCCAAAAAGAGGAGCAACTTCAGTAGTGTTGAAGTGGTTTGGTTACAAATGTTTAGATGTATGACAAACTACTGTAATATGTAAGAAGTGTAAAAAGATGTAATAACAAAATAAGGCTATAGAAGAAACCTATTTCACCACCTCAAGCAGAAGTAATGGGTAAGTACAAATAGAGCCAAAAGATCCTGCGAGGAGAGCTCCACACCGATTGTGAGCTCTAAACCGAAATATTGTATTGATATATCATTGTTTGAGGCCATACTGCCCACCCCCATCGCTGTACTATCCAACATTCCTGTTGCAAAAACTTCAACATAAAAAATAAATAAATTAGTCTTATTTAACTATCTAACTTGAACTTATTTTTTAGTCTTTCATGAGCATATTTTACTTTGACATCCAAATAAAGTCAATCAAAGGTCATAGGAGTGGGGTGAACTGTGTCTTTGACTCAGTGGTAGCTGAAGGGAGTAGGACGAATGACCAGCTCAGGAAATTTGATCACAGAATATTGAGAGTAAGTAGAAATCTGTGTGTTCGTGTGTGCATGTGCACATGTGTGTCCAGTGCTGAAGTGTGTAACCAGGCCTGTTAGGTTGAAGCCCAGTGCCGTCAATCACACAGGGTGGTGGTGGAAGGGGGTGTGGGGGGTGGTATGCAGATACTACTAGCTGTCAACAGACCACAGGAAAATGGATGCCTGAGAAAGCCATAACTATGATAAATTTACTCCTTCAATTCTCCGAGTACGCCCCTCCTCTCTCTGTCTCTCTCTCTCGCTAACACATTCTGATAGACATGCATGCAGTTCACACACATTGCCCCCCCTCCTCTCTCCATACCGCCATACACTATCTCTCCCAAGCCCCCTCTTTTCCACCAGCAGTCTGCAAGCGTGTGACTAATGTATGCGGTAAAGCTGCTCGCTACCATGCCGCTCACCAGCCCACCACCACCAACCCAATCGGCCCATCCATCTCTGCATCCGCGCCGGAGACCGCATTCAAATAAATTTGTCACTGTACGTTTATGAAATATTGATGGCGGGAGAGAGGGAGATGGGGAGTGAAAGGGTTGGTTAGGGACAGATCAAAAGGTTTGGCTGGTGAAGGAAAGAAGAGCCAAGTGTGAATAGGAGGGGTGTCATTTTTGAGCGGAGGCCAGGTGAGGCTTAAATAAAGACGTGAAGTCTAGGGACTGCTGGGAGACATGGGAGGCAGTTCAGTTATAACAGCGGTTCACATACATCAAAGCTTCAGACACCCAGGAAACATGAAGATGCGAGCCAAACCATGGGTCAATAGAAAAGTAAAGCATATGCTCTACTTCAAAATTGAATTTTCTCCCCATCCAAATGAAAAAAACATATTTACTCACTTACTCTTAGTAGTATCAAGGCATACGAATGATTTGGTTTTATTGGCTCTGGGTTCAAGATCTGTCTTTAAGATTTCTGCCTCAACCACCACACAATAGAGGTCTATGGAAATGCATTTGTGGTGCTCAAAACTAGGACTGCAATATAATTTAATGCAATTTATCTTCATTCATGCATTAACTTTAAAGTAAAAATTAATAATAGTTTAGTTGTTGACACCCTAATGTGTTTGACCCGTGTTACAAACCCCACAAATATTCTACTTACTTGTTATTGTTATTTAAACAGAGAAAGCAGCAAGTTCTTACATGTGAAAGGCAGCTGTTTGGTGTTTTGTTTTGATAAACACTGAATTGATTACCAAAATCACCAAATTACCAAAAAATAATTTTTTGGTTGATCTATACTCAAAACCTTGAAAAATCCACATTCTCCGGATAATCCACAGGTCTCTCTGTGAACAATTTTGATTTGAACTACTTTCTTCCCAAGAAAATGTCCCAATGAAAACTGTTGACAGTGTATTTTGTATGTTATCCTGAGCAATGGGGACAGTGTTGTTGCAGTTAAAAAGAAATCCTATTGACCTCCATTGTAAGGGGGGAGGCAGAAATCCCAGAGGTTGATATCTCAAAACCTGTAAATAAATCTGATCTGGTTAGACAACCGTAGAGGTAAACATGTTTATGGGTTTGTAAGTGTAATTTGCAATGACATTCTGTGGATCAGTGTTTATGTTAGAGAAAGCTGCAAACCTCCAGTATCAACGAGAATGGACTGTTCTGTTTCAGCAACACAAACCTTGACTTTGTCCCAATTAAGAGTGCAATAATCACAGTGGTCAGAGCCGAGACGTTTTATTCCACAGAGGGAGCAGACACGAGAGAATGAACTGAATGTGACTCATACTAGCACAGAACAACCAGAGTCACGTCTATTGTGAGTCCATTTGTGTGTGTTGGCAGGTTTGTGGGTGTTTATGTGGTACATACCAGCACACAAAGGTCACAAACATCTCATATGGGCAGAGGAATGATAGGAATTCTTGGACAGTGAACTAATGCACTTTCGTAATGGCAATCTTTGCGCAACTTTTCAGATATAACTTACCCAAACATAACAGAGCAGCAGCAGCTGTATCATGCCAGAACCCAAAATATTGTCTCCGGTAATCTGTTTGCCAAGGTAAGAGACAGTTCACTGTGTGCAGTTATTGACTAGTGTGATTATGTGTGATTATTGCGTAGTGCCAGTATGATAAGCTGTTCATTGTCTGCTATTTGGTCATGATGGAAAGAGGAGAATAAGGAGGCTGTCAACAATATTGACTCATCTCGAGAGATGCATTCCTTCTTTCTCTTGCCTCTCTGGTAAACACATGATCCTTGTTTTCTCTTCCTCCCACCAAAACCTACAGTATCTATCGCACCCCCACCTCCCCCGCCTGCCTTGCTGTTTTCCATCCATCTGTCTTTCCCTCTGTCCCTGGGCCTATCAACAAGATGAGTCACAGGCCTGCCCATGTCAGGGGCTAGATGTTTAGTCCTCTGCTTTTAGCCCTCAAAGCACAAATACGCAAGGAAAAGCGATCCAAACTGGCCAAACATGATGATGCTGGAACTTTCCACCCTCATGCCGTATTAAGACAGAGATAAACACAGTGTCAACAACTCAACAAGACATTTTGTGCGTATTGTAAATGTGATGATCCACAAGGCCACACGAAGAGATAAGAGCAAAGAATGACGTTTAGCAGGAAATGGGGATGGAGTTATCTGTCCAACACGTGCTTGACTATTTCAAAGATGAGTTTCTTTTGATGATTAGCTGGCATTGCTTTTTTGTTCAAGCAAGCTTTTATGTAAATAAACATAAATATATGGCATTTAAAATACTTAAAGTGGCTATATGTTTTTGGCCACGACAGGCAGCTGTTTTCACCGCACAACACCTGCTCAGCACCAAACTGTAGACAGACACATTAAGTGAGTAGCTGGTGAACATAGCGGAGCATTTAGCAGCGAAAGAGCCAGTTATTTCCCTCAGGATTTGGTAGAGACCAAAACAGGTCGTAAAAGAGACTGAATGTTGTCTTGTAACCAGAAACACTCTAAATTAATGATAATGTTGCTCCATAACTGCAGCATGTTTAAATAAGCGACTGTAAGTGATCATTATGTCACTGCTATGCTCATAACTTCTTAAAGAAATCAGTTTAAGTAAGGTTCATTTGTGCTTATTAATACAGTAGTACAGTAGTAATACCAGTAACAACTCACTTTGAGATATGCTGTCCAGACCAGCGTGAACAACACTGATGTGAGATGAACAACAACATAGATGTGAGTTTTAGCATTAAATTAAGTCACGGTGTCAACAAGATGTGTCGTCATCCCATGAAGAAATTCTGCCAAGTGATGGAGGCCAAATAAAGACTCGCTGGAGAACTGGTTCAGTTTTTTATAATTGTATCCATTCATCATTATTGGTTCCTTCAGAAGGTTGAGTGTTGAGTGTTTCTGCCTCTGATCTATCTCCAGGGCACACACACACACACACACACACACATAGACAAACACAACGAGACCATCTGAGAATCAAGTGGATTAGGGTTGGACTGAAGTGGAACCACCACAAGTATTTAACCCAAGATATCTGCTCATAGTATATTTTTTGTAGTATCTAAAGTTTGTTCATATTATTTTTAAAAATCTCCTTAGCTGCATATTGTCTGTTTGATGCGTCTTCCTGTTTGTACTTTGCTCTTTCAAGTGATGTCATTCTGGGCGAGCACACTGCTGAATTGATCGGTGTCAAAGGGTGACAGATCAGGGTGTCTGGCTGGTTAATGTATTCTCTGTGCATATTTCATCTGTATGTGAACTTATGTGTGTGTGTGTGTGTGTGTGTGTGGATGTGCAGTGCATTTGAGTCATCTTCTTTTTTTAACTGTGGATACTCAGGTGTATTATAGAAAAGCTTGACCCCTGAGCTGCAGGTATAAGTGTGTGTTTCTGGTCCACCTGAGAGACGGATATAGCGATACTGTGGACACTCGTAGGTCACAGCTCTCTATTATCTAGACGCAAGGACTCTCTGTCACAACCTCAGTCTCACTCTTTCTTTCCACTTCTTTATTTATCCCTTCTTCCCCTCTTATTTATCCATCTCTCCCTCCTCCCCCAGCTGACGCACACGCAGACGTCCCAGAGTCCTCCCTAAATCACTCTTTGACAGAAAGAGGGAAAGAAAGGGGAGATAGAGAGAGAGATAAAGGGGGTAGAGAGATAGATAGGGGAAAAAGAGAGGGATGAGGGTTTGAGCATACATGGAATGAACCTATCAATCCAGGGTGCCTATTATCCCGTGTGAAATGCCTCTCGCTAGCAGACGCCTAGTTAGTGTGCCTGTTCAAAATTAATAAAACGCCAGCCGAGACTGGGCTGAGACTGCGACAGGCCTGGTTATTGATTAAGTCATGTCACAGGAATGGAAGGCTCTGCCATTAAAAGTACAAATTATGCAGCACGTTTAGCCATGCCTCTTATTCATGTAGGAGACAGGCAAGAGTCAGTGGAAGAATGGAAGCCTGCTCCATTTTCTTACACTCTCTATTGTACGGGCCTTTTGTTGTATTTAGGATCCTAATAGTGTGAGCTTGTGTGAAAGGAGAAGGTTAGAATGCCAGTGTCTGAAAATGGCCTGAGACAAGACAGTCAGAACGAGACAAAGAACAGGAAGACAAAGAGCGATCGCTTTGTCGTGTATGGCAGGACAAAGAAAGCTCATAGTGTCGTGGAGAAAACACTCCGAGCGAGAGACGTGGAAGTAGATCCTGGAGTCAGAGCTTCTAGTGAAAAGAAGCCATTTAATCATGTAACAAATTAAATGATATTATTTTGACAAGCAGCCAGATGGCACAGCTCCTCTCGTCTTCAGCGTGAAGAGTGATGGAGAAGAGGGGGCGAAACGAAGAGGTTGACAGAGGCTCGGAGAGAGGTAAAATTAATTTGTCGGGAGTATGTATATTGTGAGCTTCCTATGTTGGGTGTTCAGAGTCGGCGCTCTGATGTACAGGGAGAGTAACAAGACAGGAGCAACGTGTAAGGCTTCAATCAGCAGGCCTCTCGCCGCCTGTTTCTCTGCCTCGCACATGACTCTGTGGAAGGAAACATAGGTTGATTTCCCCTTTTAAGTGTTTGTGTGTCGAGGTGGTGGAGGGGTTGAGTGCGGGGGGCAGAAAGAGAGAGAGAGAGGGAGAGATAGATACGAGGGAAATGAGAAGGTAGGTGGGGAGTGTCAATAATTTATAGCAAGTGCCTTGTGTCAGAAAGGGCAAAAAAGAGCTCCACCCTGGCATCCTTAGGCCACCGCGATGCTAGGAGCAGAGGCTCTCGTTAACACAGAACTGCACACTCCAAACACACATATGCAGACATAGACAACCAAAGGCATATGTAAATGAGCTTTTGCACATGCACGTTGTGCACATGCATTCACAGCTGTACAGACACACAGTCACAAACAGGCACGGCACAAAAAACAAAAAAAAAAAACAGCCTCACTTCAGTCAACTGGCAGGTCATTAATTTCATGATGCACAACCAGAACAGTAGAGATGAAGATGGAGTGAAAAAAAAAATAGCGTGGTGTGTAACGGTGTGTGTCCTGATCCATCCAAGCAGCATCCACCAAGCCCCTTAAGAAACCCATGTTTATGCATTCTAAAATCTTTTTGTTGTCGTGGTTGTTATTGTTGTTGTTTTCCAAAGCGGCAAAACCGTCGTGACGACCTTTCAGATCTCAGATGTAAAAGGAAGAGAGATTTCTGAGTGGCAGCTTCTTTGTTGTATGATTTATAACCGATCAAAAGTCAGAGCTGAAGCCTCGGTCTTCTGTGACTCTCAGGTGGACAAACGCTGTCATTTTTCTGTCACAGAGGTTCGTCATCTGAACTGTGACACATCTTTATGTCTAGGCAACTGAAACAGCTGTTAAAAGGATCCAAATCACTGTTGGGCCAGAAGAGTCAGACAGTGGCAACATGATACTCCCTAATTTTTTTTTTTAGCTCCTTGTGAGCATAGGTACAATGAGGGAGAGAAAGGGAGGCAGGGATAACAGAGGAACGCGAGTCCAATTAATCTGTTAATTGGGGCTATTATAGAACAGATGCTGGGGAATAAAAGGAAAATCTTCTTCGCCTGTCTATCTCTTTGTTTATTTCTACTCTCCCCTCTCCCTCTTCTAAAGTACCTTTTGGCAATCAGTGCCTGTTTTCCCTTTTCCTCTTGGCTAAAGAGCCAGCCGTGGCTAATGGCACAGTGTACAGCAGGCAGACTGCCCCCTTGGCGCAGCCCACTGGAGGAGCACAGGGCTTTAAGATGGCACAGAGCAGTAAAAATTGTTAGCTGAATAAAGAGGCACTGCAGGGAGGGATAGGCCGGCTTTATGACCCTCTGCACACACCCGGGTGTTTAACTTATTGTGGCTTAAGTGGCAAACTATGAAATGTCCTGTGATTATAATCCTAGAAAGTGTCCGTTATTTTTGCATGATCTTTTTCTTTGCGTGTGTTTGTGTGCACGTGTATACAGTACAGTTCTCTTTTTGCCTTTGGGCTGAATGGTCTTACAGCCCCCCAGACATGAGGTGGTGGAGGAGGAGGAGGAGGAGGAGTGTTGGAACGAGGTAGCGACAGAGGGGTAGAGGAGAGGGGGTGGAGGGTGGGGGGGGTGTGAGAGCTGAATCAGCGGGAAGCTTCGCTAATCGCCGCGGCTCATCTGTTAATGGAGTTAATGAAGAATGGGAGCAAACCAAATGCGCTGAGATGAAAGAAGTTCCACCACACTGCATAGGCCGCTGCTCTCTGTGTGTCTCCTCCAGGAAGTCGCATAGACACAAACACAACCTTGCACACACACCAGCTTTCTGTGCTTTCACATGTACCCTTGCTATCCCACTCTGTTCGCCACATTTTCAGCACCCATTGACACAAAACACTTTGTTTTTGCACCCTTTCGCGCCTATATGCACATTCTGCTACTTTCACACGTGCCCTTCCACACTCCCACCCTCACATACGCACACGTGCACACTTTCCTCGCCTGTCCTCTTTCCATATGTTTCTTTATTTCGCCTCATAAAGTGTGCAGGCCCCTCTTTAGCCCTTCTGCCTTTCCCCGGGGAGGAGATACACTGTGATACCACCGTGTTTGCACAGGAGGTGAAGATATTCAGCGACGCCATGCAGACCTCTCACCCAGCTGATAAAGCTGATGGGTTGACAGGTCCCTGCGGAGACACACACGCACACACACACACACACACACACACACACACACACACACACACACACACACACACACACACACACACAGCCACTGCTCACTTGTTACAGGCTCAGTAGCACTTATTAGCAATCTATCAAACACTTGTTATTGACACAGCAGTTATCGCTCAATCAAGATACAGTTTTGGAACTCATTCCCATCAATCAAACATTCAGTGCATAATTCAGATATTGCCATAGAGAGCACAAATAATTTTATCTCTGGAAAAAAAAATTGGAAAGAGGTTATATTTGGTTTAGTGCCATTATCCATTTCTTTAAGTCTGTAGACAGTTGATGCCTTTATGTAGCTAAATTAACCATAGATTTTACTGGCATGCACACAGTGAAACCTCATTTTCATGAAAAATATCAGACCTTTTATGTGGATTTATGTTAGAACTTCTTTTCAGTGGGGTTGAGAAACTTTTAAATGGCACCGATTTTTAATGCCTTGCAACTACAGCCTGGCCAATACTGGGTTTTTGGGTTTAGGTTGATACCAAATAATAGAGAGTTAGATTGATAAATTGGCTCGGTTGATATGTAGCTAATTGCAGATACATCTGCATCCGTGTATCTGTCAAATCTGTCAAATCTGTAGTACAGAAGTGCCAACTAGGTTTGAGGTAGTTTAGAAATAGTGCACTCATTCATTATGTATGTTTGTCACAAATAATCTAAGGCACAGATATCAAGATTGGCTGATTTATCATTGCCGACATCCACATCAACCTCAAAAAATAGATCATAGACTATACTTGAGAGTTACAAAAAATTAAGTGAAGATATATTGATTGATTACTAACAGATTTTGATAAGGATCCCTTAAATTTTGTATATTTGTGAGCAAGATATACTGAGTAGGCCATTTTACAGTTGAAAAATAAAAAGTGCTCTCTGGTGGAGAAATGTTTGGCATTGTTTGGCTGTTGTTTTATATGTTAGTGCAAAAATTGCAGTAGTGTAATTTGGCACTAATCTGCCATGGCAGAATAACAAACCATCTTGAAGTGAGAGTGCAACACTACAAATATACACATGTGGCAGTAAAAACATGCTGACAATCTATTTAGATCTATGTATTAATGTCCACAGACAAATAAAGTGTTCAATTATTTTGTTGCGTGCATTAAAAAATACATACATGTTTAGCTTAATGGCTTGTAGTGAAAGATTCTTCCAATCTTACACACACACACACACACACGCACACACACACCACATACCACACATGTACACACAGTCTGCTGGTTAATCAGCTGTGTAAAGTGCCATATCTATCTTTCAATTTCCCCCCATTAGGGCAGACGCTGGCTTGATTAGGCTCTTAATCTCCTGAGATTGAGACATTAAAGCATGGGAGTGATGTATTCACACACGCTCACACAGTGTCACACCTAACCAGAGAAAAATCACATGCCACAGCGATGCCATCTTTGTTGGAAAACAGCCGTAACACACTTGCTGTGAAGCATTAAGGGCTTTTTTTGGGGGGGTCATTATTGTTAGATCTTCTATTATGTATCACCTTTGGACCTCTACTGTAAACTAGGTCGTGTAGTGCAGATGTGTTTCCCATAATTCCTGCTTACATAAGGGTCATTACTGTAAGCACAAACTGGTTGGAGTTCTGGACAGCAGAGGAAACTAGGGATGGGCCTTCCTGTAATCTCTATGCACACTCACATACATACATGGGTGAAAATGGTCTGCACTGGAGGTGGAAATTCACCCCTGTTATCCATTGAACAATTGTAGAGACTCTTCCGCTTTTGTCTGTTTTCAGTTTTTATCAACTGAACTTCTGAAACCTGTTTCCGTTTTACTGCATCCCCTTTAGAAGCCTCACAAAATCCCAAAAGATATCAGAAATATGTGTGTTTTCTACTTTTTAAAAAATGGCCTCGTCTTTGTGCAGCATCAAAGTTTGGACAGGAGGAGCACGAAGCAGGAGGGGCAGGTGTACCGAACAGAAGAGCAAAGATGTCTTGAGTTCTGGGCCATTTCCTCCAAGGACAATAACCCCCATCTTGTTTAACAACTCACCCGGCAGGGACTATTACACTCATTTTAATTGGCTCCCACTTTAATTGCCCAGGTGGAAGGAGGGGGTCGCTTTCCTTCTCCTTATGCTCTTAAAGTTAGCCCTGCCAAAAGGAGTTTGCTGTGTGGGCAGAGAGTGTTAAAAAACTATTAAAATTATCTTGGTGATGACACAAAGTTGAATCCATTTGTACTTTATTTCCTCCTTCCTTCCCTCACAAGAACATATTAGTAAAAATATGTGCAGAACTAAATCCCGGTCTTAGGTGGAGCCGGAAATCAGCAGGGGAAGCTGAGCAGCTCTGTTCGATGTTGAACCATCACACATTATGGTCTGAGACAATTACCCTCCTGCTATTAGTGCATAAGCTACCAATGGCCTACACAGTGTCCTGAACAGCTGGTGGAGACAGAGAAATTGGGATGGAGATGGGACAGTGAGTTGGTTAATGACAGGGAAAGGGAGAGTTTTGGGTTGTTTGGGGGGTGAAAGAGAGGAAAAAACAGCACACTGGACAGGTATGTCCTCTGGATTGAGAGGGGGGAAATGGAGGAGTGGGAGAGAATGAAGGGAAGGGGGGGAGCAAGGTGCTTAGTTAAGTGTGACGCTCGGGCTCCACTCTGATGTAGCGCTGCTAGTGATTTCTCTAAATGAACAGCGATTGTACCAATTAATAGTATTGAATGTTATTCATTAGAGCTGTCAAGGAGCAACCTCTTGCTTTCATTAGGCCTTGTCTACCCTCCACATTTATCTCTCCCTCCACACCTCTGCCTGTCTTTAGTTAGTCTTTTCTGAAACTGTCTTTTTGGCTTTAAAGCTGATTTTTTTTTATGTCTCTCTTGCATGTCTCACCTTCTTTTTGCCCCTTTACCCCCCAAAAGCCTCTTATTCTCTGAACATATCCACAAAACAGTTTGCTGATTCTCATTCTTATCCTCTTCTGTCTAGTTCTCTTTCTTACACCCCTTTCTTTCTCCAATACTCGACTCCATTCAGTGTCTGTGTGTGTGTGTGATTATGCATATGTGTGCACGCACCATTGAATTTTGTGTCTGACAGGGGCAGGAAAGTGTGTCCTGTCCCCCCACCTGCAGGCTCCTCAACTGTGTATGACTATCGGACAGGGTGAGGAGGGGTGAGGACATCAGAGATCACCAGGATTCAGAGGGCCTCACATCCGAGTGCAGGGATTCCCCAGCCTTCTCTGACAATAGGACAGGAAGGAAGGAGTGTGCAGGCTGCAGAACTGGGCCAGGCAGTAACAAGAGACAGGACAGAGTTACATAGAAGGCATGCGTGGGACAGTAGGAAGAGGGAGCACCTCTGCAAATAAAGCATCCAAAATGCAGTGTGTGTACTGTGGATATTGTAGCACACAACTCTGGCACGTTACCGATAGCAAACAGACACTTCAAGCACATGGTGTATTCTTTTTTAGATTGGTTGTAGCCACAGCTTAAAATAAAATGTCTTCAGATGCAAAATATGAGCACAAAATGTGTAAAAATATGTTTTCTCACCTTGAAAGAATTGTGCAGAGGCACGACTAGAAGCAGACACAGACCATGGTTTAAAGTTGAAATTGAGCAGTGGAAAACAATGACATGGAAATGGGGAAGTGTGGAAGTGGATGGAAGTATTTGACTTCAACTCCTGTGACCTTGGATCAGCTCCCAACTTATGTAGGGATTTTTAAAAAAATATTTTTTTCCTATATTCAACCATTGCCAAACACATTGTGTCAGTTTCTAGGAATCCTCAACATTAAACTCAAATCTTTTTATGTGACAAACAAATCTTTATGTCTGTGTTATTCATCTTCGAGTTTTAAAAGAAATCTAATCTGAAATATTACATAACTGGAACAGACAATTTGTTTTTTTGATGAGTGCTGAAGAACTTCCCCCAGAGTTTCTGAGGCTGTTTTGTTTGGTAATATGGTGTCTTCCTGCATCTCTTGGAGTAAAGCTGAGGAGAAATAGACAGTTTCCCAGAACTCTGGTGTTGTTTCCAGAATCGAAATCTCAGTAGTCAGCTCCTGGTTTGACCTTGAACTTTTCTCCAAGCTTGTGGGTGGGAGCCTTAACTTGATTTCATTATGCACTGTAAAGGTTTTACTTTCTGTTTGGAGGCAGCTGGATGTGAGCAAAGTGTTTGATATCCATCAAATCTTACGGTAACGTGACTCGTGGTGTCAACAGCGCAATCTGGCCGTGAAAAGGGCAAGCCGCTTGTGACTCTAAACTAAATAGGGTGAAGAGAACTCTGCATTGTATTGTGTAATATAAACCTAAAGAAAACTCCAATTTAACATTAAAATAACTTATGAGTTAAAAGCACAGTTTTTGGCATGCCTGTTCCAAAAGCAAAAGAAATACTAGGAATGTCTTTTACTTTATAACCTCTGGTTCTACCTTCTCTGCTTGAAAAAGAAAAGAAAGAAGGGAAATAAAGGAAGGAAGGGGACACAGATAAAGACTTCTTATCTAAATTGTCTTGGCCCTGACCCTTACATCTCATGACTACAGATACTAAATCACTACTGTATCCTGATCTCTGACCCACTGCTTTCTGACCTTCAGACCTGCCTGGTAGCCTGTATCAGCCTCAGCTGGTAAACGGTCCTGGAAATTCTGCAGAATGTGTTATTGTGTCATTTGATCATGCTGCAGGCATTCTGACAGCATTCGTACTCAAAGCAATTTACAATACAATACATGTTAACAGTAAAAGTCAACAGTTATGTATGATTGCTTGTAATGGCAGCTGGATAATGAAGTTGTGCAAGGAATGACGAAATAATGCACAAACTCATGTGTGTGTGTGTGTGTGTGTGTGTTTATTTCATCGTGAACGACCTTTAAAGGATGGGGACATCAAGAGCTTCCCTGCAGCTGGATCCTGTCTACGGTGCTTTGCAGAATTATTCTCCACTCATGACCTTTGGCACATTTTGTTATTATAATGCATGTATTCAGGAGTTCTGTGCAAAACAAGCTTGACTCGAAGAAAATGGAGTAAATAATATTCAGTACATTTGCTTAATTACCACTGTGGCATAACTTTGCTCAAGATTTGTGATAGTTATCTATGAGAATAGGTAATCACAGCTGGGTAATGATATACAGTTTGATACTTAAAGTGATAGTCGACCATTTAGAGCCATAGAGTTAGATAAGATGATCAGTCCTACTTTGTGTGGAAAATATATGGCCACAGCCAGCAGCCTGTTAGCGTAGCTTAGCATAAAGACTAGCAACAGATGGACGTGGCTAGCCTGCCTCTGTCCAGATTACAGCCAAAATAATTCATCATTAATTGATTAATGACTGATCGGTCGACTAAATGAACCAAACCAAAGGTGGTCAGCGTTTATTGAATGTGATGATTGGCTGCTTTTCTTTGTTACAGATTGTAAACTGAATATTTTTGAGTTTGAGAAGTAATTTGAATACATCATCTTGGGCTTTGGTAGATTATAGGGGGCACTTTACTATTTTCTAATATTTTATAATCAGAACAATGATTTGATATTTTAAATAAAATGTGTGTGTCCAGATATTTAGTCTTTGTTTTTTGTAATCTCTCTGTGTCCATTATTATTTCGTAAGAAATGTAAAAGCAGTTTCGGTAACAGTACGACCAGTCTGGATCTGGCCGATTGATGGACATTGACTACAAGTGCTGGTGGCATGCAGACATCTGGCTTCAGCCTCCAGGACAGCACATAAACTACTGACCAACCTGGACTTGATTTACACCACGTTAGTAAAACCCTGCTATGCCTCACACTCTGAGGCCTTGACGAGAAAGTAGGAGTGAGACAGAGACAAAGATGTGCGCCGACACACAAACGCACACACAGTGACGTGGAGGCAGACACCATGACTTACAGCCCAGTTCCTTTTTTCTTCTCTCCACTGTAGGAAGGCTGTTATTATGAAGACCTTCAATCCTTTTCTTCTTTGTCCCCTTCTCTCGCGGACTCACTGCAGCCCTGTAACTCACACTGATGTCAAAACAAACACACAGATAAACAGGCAAAAGCAAACACACACACACACAGACAAACACACACGTTCAACAGAGACATGAGCAACCTCACCCTCCCCTCTTCTACCATCCTCCCCTCCAAGTCTGGCGTCCCCCACATTGCCACCAATATTTCTCATGAGCTCTCGGCCACCAGCCCTTCATGAATTTTTATTAAACAAAACTCTAAGCAGATTGATTTCACACCGGCTGCTTTATTGCATTTTTATTTAATTCTCTCTCTTTCTCTCTCTCTCTCTCTCTCTCTCTCTCTCTCTCTCTCTCTCTGATGCTCACTTGCTCCTCCTTGCCCTTACCTCAGTCTCACTGCTCCATCCTTTCACCTCGCCTTTCCTTCCTGATGCTTATCCTACTTCCTCTCGGTATTTCCTGCCTGTTTTATCCACTCTCTCTCTTTTTTACGCTGTCCTCCCTTTCTTTCCCATTCTCCCTCGCCTTGCCTTTCATTCTCTCCATTTCCTGAAGCCTCATTTTCCTGCCAGTCCTGATTTATGTTCCTGGATTTGTGGCCCTGAGGAGGGCTGTTGTTGGTGGGCTGATGAGCTTTGTTTTGACTTTGTGTGTGTGTGTGCCTCGGTTTGTCTGCGTGCACGCGCTCATAATGTGTGGTCATCTGTGAGTTTGTTAGAATGCTTTCATATGTCATGTATTTCAGCCATTGGTTGTCGCTCTCAATTCATTAAGTTACCTCTCCTGGCTTCTAGTTCCTTTCGTGAGCTCCCCCTCCCTGTGTGGTGATGTGTTGTATAGCTTCAATCTGATTAGAGAGCATTATTAGTTTAAGCAGATGTCATTGTCCCATCTCTAGTAAAATGTTGCTTTGCGGTACCTTTTCCTTTCTCTCTTTTCTTTCTCGGCCTCTAGTGGAGGGATGATTCTTCCAAAAATTAAACCTTCATTTGGTGTTTTGATGGAGGAGGTGGTGGCAAACGTCTAAAACATCTATACGAAATCTCTCAAAGTTCATCAACTGGGGGGCTTATTAGCATATTATTCATGATTCATACTATGCTACTATCAAAAATAAAAGGGACTGTTTGACATTTTAGGAAATCCTCTACTACTTCACATCTATAGGCAAAATCTGAAGCTACAGCCAGCAGCCTGTTAAACTTATCTTAGCACAACGACTGGAAACAGGAGGAAACAGCTAGCCTGGCTGTGTCCAAAGGTAATAAATCCGCCTGCCAACACCTCTAAAGTTCACTAATTAACTATAAGTTGTTTTGAAGTTATTTCATCCATACAAAAACTGAAGTATAAAAACCACAAGTTCCGTTTGTTTCCTGGAGGAAATCACTGAGGCCGGGCCAAGAAATGATCCAGGACACTGTAAATATCTCCAGCTTAGTGCCCCTGGTGGCCAAGAAGGGAGGGCGGAAACCATTAATGGCAACATTCATGGTTTTTCCTCGAGCTGAGGACCTTTTGTTGTATGTCATTCCTCTACTCTCTTGTTGTGGTTCAATACAGGCTAGCTGTTTCCACTCTTTATGTTAAGCTGAGCTAACTCTTTGCTGGCTGTAGCTTCATATTTATTACAGAGATGAGAGGAATGTCAATCTTCCCTTTGCTTCTCTAACGGACAAACACATTCATACTTTCCAAAGTTTCTAACTACTCCTCGAAGTGACCCCTGCTTTGTGTGGAGCCATCTGCATTTATTATGTTTCTCCGCTATTCTTTAATAGTAGTAGTTTAGTTTAGTAGTATAGTTTCTTTAATTTGACACCCATCTGTAGAGCTGTACGACGTCAAAAGGACTTCATCCAGAATGTGTTATAAATTATGAATGTGTCTTTGTTTGTTTAGGTAACCTGATGCTCAACTGTGAGATGGACAGCTTTCCAGTGCTTCTACTATCTGGTGCTTTGGTGTGCGTATACTTGTGAGCAGTGGTTGTTCCCAGTACAGCCAGAAGTGATGAGGCAGAGTGAGACTCCTGCTGGGTGTAATGAGGCTCCCTGCAGCTCTACACTGCCTCACCAAGTCTCCCCATGTCTCTCTGCCCAGCAGGCTTGTGTTTGCACAGCGCCACGCCACTAAACCATATGTACGCAAACATACATACACACATGTACAATAGCCCTGTACTTGTTTTTAAAATGTTTATTGTATTCCCCCCCCTGACTTTGTCTCATATGTTCTTTTGGCAGCTACCCTCTATTTTGTTCTCTTTACTCCCCAGCACTGCTACCCTCTGTCCTCAGCCCCTCCTCCTGCTCCTCTCTCCTCTCTCAGCAGGAGTCCTGTGTAATTGGGCTGTTGTCAACAGCACATTAGCCTGGATTAGCAGCGTAGCGACTTCTGGCTGGCACTGTTGACCCCTCCAAACACAGGCCAAATAAGGTCATAAACGGTAAAAAATGCAGACAGCAGCAGCTCGGGCCAAATCCTGCAGTTGTGTGTGTTTGTGTGTTGGTGTGAATGACAGCACATTCGGCTAAAAACGGATAGAAAGGCGATGAGAAAAAAGGGTTCTTTTTTTCTGAAGACTGAGCGTTTTGTCATTGCCTGTCAATCGTCTGAAAATTGTGTGTATGCGTTTGGCGTGTGCGTGACACGCGGTGCGATAGTTAAGATCTCAGACATTCACACATCACACACGTCAGACTGGCTACGGTGCAAAGGTTGATGTATGTACATGTGCCGACCATGTGTTACATGTAAAGACCCTGTGGAGTGACAGGTTATCTCTCTGCACCCCCACCACCCAGTCTACACCTTTGGTCTGTCCCGTCACAGCGTTCACGGTGGGGGGAGCAGTAGCGTCGGTGATGCTGTTGAGCGTACCGTAACTGAAGTGTTGAATGTCTAATAGATCAGACGAGACAGCCCCGAGGTGACTGTCTGTCAGGCAGACTTCTCTCAATCGCTCTCACTGCGAGGCCTTATCTCTGTTGTGTCTGTGTGTTATAGCTATCTGTTTCTCTTACTCAGAGGAGCTGTTTCTCCTTAAACTCAAAGCCTTGAACTTACAGAGCTGGTATGGACTAACTGGCCATGGCGTACAAGCAGGGAACTCCGTGTTTTTGTAACAAACTCCGAGTTAAGGTCTGTTGGCAGTGCGAATGGAAAAATAACATACTTCTTTTTTCTCTTCCATTGGTGTAAGGAAATATCTGTGGTCAAGGACATCTCTTCTAATTTTGTCTGTCTCTGTTTCTCTCTCTGTCTTCCTTTCTCTCCGTCTCGCTCTCTGTGTCTCTGTAGGCCTCGCATAGCTCCAGATGCACCATCCCGTCCTTGTCCACCCACCTTTGTTTCTAAAACAGAGCCACTTTTATTGCTGCCCTGAGGCAGATAGAGCCTAAGCTAAGGAAACAGAGAATCCTAGTGTAAGGGTAGGTATGGAAATGAGCCCTCTGTCACAATGCTCAACAATATCTCCTGCACTCCCCCTTATTCTCCTGAAAATAGAGAGAGGGGACGCTGGACGGCATTGTTCTTCCTGCCCAGTTTTGTGAGAAATTAATTAATTATGAATGAGTAAGTGAGTTAAGAAAAGGGGTTTTGGATTCTATTGGTGTTAACATAATTACAATTCTCTCTTTTTTAAATGAAGGGATGGGGGCCATTTCTCCCGCCTCTCAAATGGGTTTTTATCGTCTTCAATTTGGAAAAGAAAAGCTGATAAAAGCCTTTATAATGCTTTAATTTGGCATCGATTTGCATGAATCTCCCTCAGTAATTATCAACTTACTCCTCCCCCCTTTGGATGACAGAAACAGTAGATTCTGATAAGAGAGAGAGAGAGAGAGAGAGTGTGTGTCTCTGTATGTGTAAGGGTGGGGGGTATCTTCTACTCTCCATCTCCCATTTTTCTATTTCCATATCTCATCCCTCTGTCTTTCATTGGGAGAGGCGTGGAGCGAGTGATGGCAGTGGCAGGGGAGAAGGAACAGAAAAATCCTAAATCAAAGCACTCAATTATAGGGCTGCAGTAATTATGGGAGCCCTTGAATTGAAGTGCTCTCGCAGGAGAGATGGATAGATATATGGATGATGCATGAGGGGCGGGACAGATAGGTAAATAAATGAATATGCCACACAGAAATACAATGTAGCCTCTGGGCCTGGGATGACATAAATACACCTATTAATCGATAGGTCGCAAACCATCCCAATGCAATTAAAAGGGTATTGAGTGGAGTGGGCCACACTTGGGCTTAGGAGTGGGCTTCAGCAAGCTGTAGTGGGTCAGGTCCCTGACCTGTGGGAGGGTTAATGCCCCCCTGGCCCTCACTAGCCTCTGGCCTGTATATGGTGAAACGCTGAGGGTCAGTCCATAAAGGGACTCCAGTCTCTGTGGGGCCCTTTATTGGTCAATAAGACTGAATGAGTTCTATCAACTACCACTGTGAAACAACCCCACTGCTGATAATACTCCAAACACAGCCTGGAGAGCAGTGCCCTGACTGTCTGTGTTTATCTTTGCCAGTATCGATAGTTTTATTTAAAAGATAAATGCTGCTCTCCTGTGTGTCTTCTCTCTGACCGTTTACACTTACTGTACATTGAACTCATGTTTATTTGCGGGTGCCTCTGATTCCTAATAAAAATCTATTTTTCTAGATAACAATAAGCACATGCAGTTTGGTGTTTGGCCACGCTAGTCTACGCATATGTGTTTAGATGTGTCTTAATGTGTTGGTGCCAGCTTGCAATTGACTGGCTCCAGACCCATCCTCATATAAACACATGCAGGAACTTTGTCATGGGTCCTCTGCTGTGCCAGAGCTCATTTGGTTTCGATATGAAATTTATCACAGATGTTCCTCTTCCCTAACCAGGCCTGGCTGCCAGAGACTACAAACAAAAGACTCGTCTCCGCACACAGATAAAAATCAAAAAGCAGAAACTAACAGATTGCACTCTTCTGTTTGTGAAGATAACACAGCATTAGTGAGACATTTAGATTCAAATCTGAGTACTATAAACGTAGTGAATGAAAGTTTAAAAAGTAGCCTTGTACCTAGGAAATATTAATAGTGTAGTCTTATTGTTATTTAAGGTATTAAGAGGTGTTTCTTGTTCCCCCTGGATTTATGAGATTGTCAGTCTGTGCTTTTGGGCACCCATGAATGCTTGTCCTTGCATGTCCATCTCATCATTTGTGTATATGTTATATATGTGTGTGTGTGCGTGTGTTAAAGTCAGTGCTAAATGGATAAATGGATGGGACACCACTGTACCTACAGTACAGTGTTTGGGCCTATGTTTGTGATTAATGTGCTCCTGTCAGTGTCAGAGGGAGTGATGCGCTGGGATGAGCGCCACAGCAGCCTGCTGATTTACTGCCTTCCATTTCCACTGGTGTAAAGTCAATCTCTGTGGAAGGTCAGCGGCCCTCGCGTGCACATTAGCGTCTTTTAATCCCCATCCGTCAGGGCAGGCCAGCACCACACAGGAGGGTGCTGGAAAACATAGAGGAGACTTTCTGCAGAGTGGAGACATGTGGATACACAGTTCCTCCTTGTGTGATTTTTTTTACCCTCGTTATACTCTCAGTTCATCATAACATACACACTTACCTCATTCGGCTCACAAAGCAGCATCAGAGCACTGGGTTCATTCAACACTCATATTTTTAACGAATGCATTCATTGCTCCATCTGCTATTTATATATAATATATATAATAATATATATAATATAATGGATTCATGTCTAAGCATTTATTTGAATGAGCCACTACAAAAAGTATAAAATGTACTGTCTTTACTATGCTGATTTCAACTGGTTTAATTGTGACCTAATTTTGATGGAGAAAGAAAAAACTAAGCTATTTTCAAGTGTCTAATTTGAGTATTTGAGGCCATACTTCTATTTTCAAGTGTCTAATTTGAGTATTTGAGGCCATACTTGCGCTTCATGTGATAGCTTCACTGTTATAATAATACTAAATTAAACTTCTTCGTTGCTGCTTTTTCTGAACATTTAATATCAAGGTAGAGTTCCAACATGAAAAATTCACTTAAGCGGGCTAATACAATCTTTGTGGGAGTACAAGACAAACTTTGAATGTGTAAATTGATATTTTGAGCTGGTTGTTACAAGGATCAAATGATTTTAAAACTGACTTTTTTCTGAAAACGTGTACTTGCATAATACTGTATGCTTGATTATGGCATGTTGCTATAATTCAAGTTTATGTGGAATTAGTTTCCAAACAATACCTGTATCATTTTTCAAAGCAACATTATTATTATTATTATTATTCTTGCCCTAGTGGAGGAAGCTGAACAAACTGAACACAACATTGACATACAGTATAACCATTGTATACATTTTTGGTGTGTGTGTGTGTGTAAGTCCAATATTAATTATTCTTTTTAGCTCTGCTTTTGGTCTCCTAAACTCCTGAGGGAAATGCTTCACTATGTTCACAGTTTAGATGCTATTTTTTTCTGCCTGCAGTTTGGTGCTGAGCAGATAGTGTAACAGTAGATTTTAGGACCTTTTTGCTGTCTTCTGCGGCTGGAAAAAGTAAAGCCAAAAATGAGAAGAGGAAGAAGTCTGACGAGCTGAAGGGATCTGCAGAGTTAGGTGACAGTTTTGTTGGGTTTGTCCCTATGAGGGACATTACTTTCACATTACACATGTGTTTTAAAATAAAACATTGCTTAGTGCAGCTTGATGCAAATGTTTTTGTGTGTTTTTCTTTCCTCTTGAATCCAGCTTTCAAAGGCTGTTGCCTGTGATCCTTGTCATAATCTTGGCAGGTCTTCACATAACGAAAACATGGCCAGAGTCTAGTGAAGACTGGTGTGCAGTTGTTGTGCTGGCCAAAACTTGGTGCCAGTGTTGTCAGTCTTGAATCAGTTCACACCACCAAATATTATGGGATGTCTCTTTGTTGTGCTGGGTGCTTTATTCTCTACCCAGTAATACCCAGTGAGTCTGTTTCCCAGGAGTTGTGTGTCTGTCTTTACCTCTTCATATGTCTCTCCCCTCTCTCTGCCAGCCTGTCTAGAGGACATGATGCCTACTAAGTACAGACTGATTGATTGTCTGACCAATTGATTGATTGGTGTCTAAGAAGCCCCTTTTTCATTGCAAACTGTAATGATTATCTTCTCTCTTACTCTCATTCCATCTTTATGACCACCCACCTTTACAGAAGCATCTGTCTTTCTCTTTTTCCTACGTCTCTCCTTGTCTTTTTCTATCTGTTTCTCGTCCACACAAACACACACTTTCTCCCTCCCCTCAGTCTGTTACTGATTGTCTTCTATAGGCAGGGGGCTCTCAGTCTGCCTGGCTCCTGAAGGACGAGAGCAGTAGACAGGTAATTTTTTAATCTCCTCTCCATCTCCTTGCCTTTTTACTCCATTCTCTGCTAAAACATTTCATATTCTAATCGGCTCCTACGCGCGTCACATCCCCTGCAGCACCTCTTAATACCTTTCTATAGATCCATCAAACTCACCAACAATCCAAGTTTATTTAATTTTTTTCCCCCTTCCTTTTCTCTTTTTTGACTTTTCCTGGAATTCAAATGCAGCTTTTACATCCCCTTCCTCTTACCTCAATCTCCTCTTCGCCTTCCCCCTTCTTAGCTTCTCTCCCCACCACCCATTTTCCCCCTTCCCTCCCTCCTTACCTCCCTTTCTTTCCTTCATTCTTTGCCTGGAGGTTAGCGCTAAACGTGCATCATTCAGCGAAAAAACAAAAGGAGTGAATTGATTGGGTTATCAGCTGCTGCTCTGGTGGACCCTTTGATCAGAACTGAAAAGCAGCGCTACATGTCAGAATTCTGCTTTAGCAGCTCTTTCTGAGTTTTACAATTACTACACGCCACGGTCACATCCAAAGTTTCCCCTCCCTCTCTCCCCACAGTCTTAGGGTTAGGGCCTGCGGCGATGAGCGTTATCACGCCTCATTCTGCTTTCTCCCTGCTGAGCATAGAGCAGTGAGATTGTGTTAGGGAGATATGCTGCTGTGGTAAGCTGGCTGCAGTAGCGTTTGGTGCTATTGTATTTAGTGCTCCCTTCTGACCAGGGTGTCACACTAACTGTCGCCCACACGGGTCTCCCTGGGTGAGCGGTGAAATGTCTAATTGCGGAGATTCCCGCTCTGAGATATGAACAACAGTACAATCAAGTTCATATGCGGATGAGTTAACCTTGAACTAAGATAGATGAACTGGAGGAAACTTGCCAGTTCATTAATAACCAAGCAGCACAAGGCAAGGTCAGTGGGTCAACGTGGAGCGGTGCTGTTTGCTACGTTCTACTTTTCTCATGCTCTGACATAACCTGCAAGGTCAAAGACAACAATAGAGAGGGAGAATGGCTCTGTTCTGACCTGATGAGAGGCAGCGGTTCATACATCAGATTAATGTGCACTGTATTACAGTAAATGTACATTTGAGGAAATCACTTTGGTTAGAACAATGAAACAGAGCCTCACAAAGAAAATAGAGGAAGTTCACTGAAAAAATAAACACTCTGGATTTCAGATGAACACACACATATGTGCACACACACACACACAGGCATGCATGCACTAAAACAATAGACGGGTTCATTTCTTTTCTCTACAGAGAGCCTAAGGGTCTAGGCTTCTAAACAGTCACCTCGCTTCCTCAGTAATTGGCTGGCTGGTACTTAAGGCCAACAGCTTTTAATAAGCAATAGAGGCAGGAGCCAAACTGACAATAACTGCTGCCCTACATCAATTATTGGATACATATCCATCACTTGCTGACTTATATGTGACCCCAGGCACCTGCCAGCTGAGGTATTGACTGGCCAGCTCTCCCCAGTGCAAGTGACAAGTTCCATTTGCAATCACATTTATTAAACGGCTGTTAGAATGAGTGAAGGTCTGGGCCAGCCCACGTTGCTCCACCAGCTTTAGCTCCTATTAATCTGAAAGCCGCCAAAGAATGGATAAATGTCCGAAGCGGATAGATATGAAGAAGTATGTGATGGAATGATTGGATGTGGTTTCTCACTCTCCGTCCCACCTTGAGCTTGAGAGTGCCACTGGTTCCCACACAAAGTAAACTGTAGTTGCTTTTGTTCATGCCCTCTGTCTCTGTTTGAATGATCTCTCTGCTGCCGCAGCTACTTGGATCTTTAAGTTGAAATATGAATGATACTCAGTATCAAATGGATCAGCTTATGCCTGCATGTTTATATTAATGCACATATACCCATTAATAATTGTTCCTTGTATTGCTGTATTTACCTCTGCAGTGTTAGTGTAAGTTGCACTACATTATAACTTCTGCGCTATAACAGAGGTTCACTTTATTAGGGTACAGGCTTGTGTGTAAGCCTGTGGCTTAGTGTGTTCATTCGTGTATGAATGTATAACTGATGGCTCGTTAACATGAGCAATACCATTATCTTTAATGGCATTTGTAAATCCTTGTTGTTTGTGCAAGTCCAGCAGGTCTTCTTGGGCAAATGCCCTGACAGAAAAACAAGGGCTAGGTTCACTGGCCAAGTATCCATCCAAAAATTAAAAGAAGAGAGTGGGAGATCAGATTAATTGAAAACTGTACTACAAACTGAGGTGAATGCAGTTCAGTGTCTTATCAAAAGAACTGCTGTAGTGATTTTGCAGTTCATTGAACATCAAGTTCGAGTTCAGTTTTCAATGCAAAGCCACAACTCTATGCCCTCTCTTCCCCTAAAAATCTGTTCTTAGTTAAGTAATTAATCTTGTATTAGTCATTGGTTTTAGTTAAGTAACTTCAGCTCCTTATATTTTTATCTGGTGGATTATTCTTGAACAACTGTCAAGGAGTTTTCTGTAGCGTTAGAGCCAATTCAAGTTTCTCTCCTCAACCACTGCCAGCCTTTTTAATACACCTGCATTGTTGGCAACTGCCCTTCATAGAATTTCCAAACAGTACTTATCCTAACTGACCTATACACCTTTAGGATTTACTAAAGTGTAGTCTACATTAGTCTTAGCAAAATGGGCTGTCACGTTCATTAGAACTCATTCTGCTCTTTGCACAGTTATCCGCCAAACACATGACACAAGGAGAGAGACACACCTCACCGACATATTTTGCTTCAGGCTGTTATGTAAATAACATGCATGACTCCAGGCACAGAGTGATCACAATCATGGCGTAAACGGCTTCTAGTAACTCTAGTTACTCGAAGTGAAAGTGCAAGAAAGGAGGACGGAGCAGGAAAATGATGAAGGGTCCGCTGAAAAGTGGCGTCCTCTCTTCTTTTCTCTCCCCTCCTCCTTCCCTCAGCCCTCCTAGTACTCCCTTCATTCCCTGCCCCATTGAATTATGCCTTCCCTAATTGGCTTCAGTGGCGCTTAAAGCAAACAGTTTAAATAAGTAAAAGGCACTTGGATGAGGAAGCAGAGCCTTGCAATTATTGGAACTACATCAGTCAGGGTGGTGCTCTGCACTGGGGTTATTCTCTCTCTCTCTCTCTGTCTTCTCAGTCTCACTTATTCTCTTCTGCATGTGGATTTTTTGGTGGGGATTTAGCAGGGTAGTACAATGAAGTTATATTTGTGCCTGTGTAGGTAGGTGTTCGCGCGCGTGTGTGTATTTGCGTGTGACAGACTGTGCCAAGGTAGCGCTGAGCTGGCCTGACGGGGAAGTGATAGGCAGCCCACAGGTACAGGATCCATTATCTAATGACCGTGCCGTTTAATCACACGTCTCACTGACATGTTTATATGGCTGAACTTTGCGACGCTATTAGAGATGGAGACGAGAGAGGGCCGCAGCCCCAGCCTCGGGGCCCCCAGGGCAGGCCTGGCCCTTTACCTCCTCTCTCACACCTATTATATGCTAATTACAGCCATTCCTAAACCACGCGTACAAGGAGTTAATTTAGTGGGCCATTACGCCGGTCTATATTTCAGGGTGCTGTGTGTAGGGCCCTCATGGGGCTTTAGGAGAGGTGTGGAAGTGAGGATGAGAAGCTGAAGGAAATGGGTGAAGGGTGCTTTATGTCTCGCAAGGGAAAAGGGAACTGAGGAGGGACGAGTGGCAAGTCCACTTGCCGTACTATTTGTCTGACTGGAAAGAAAGAGCTGGCACAGGCACTTTGGGTCAAACACTCAGCAATAGAGAGAAGAATGTCGACTGAAGTGAGGCAAAGCTTTAGCTGACACAGTTGTGGTGTATCTGCACTCTGGTTGAGTGAATTTATGATGCACATAGCACTTGTCTACTGTTAATGAACATACGGGACCAGTAATATAAATATAATTTCACAAAATCTCTAATTTAATGATCCCAAGCAAATAGTAGTTAAATATAAACAAAACCACAAAACAGTGGAATACAGTTAATTCCATTGAACATCAAGTATCTTATATAAAATTTTGCATGCGTTTGCCATTTTGTAATCAAAGTGTATTGATATCAGGAAAGATGGCCCAGCTCTAGTCAGTAGCATATTCCAAGAGATCACTCAAATGTTTTATTCATGTATTCTGAATACTTGTAGTTACTTTTAGATTACTTTGCAACATCTAAGACAAAAATGAGAGGAGGAGAGGTAAAAACAGGCACGGGGGGATATGCAGTATATGGGGAGCTGGGGAGGTATGGAGCGATGGGGACATGAAATCAAAAGGCAAAAGTGGTGGTTAAGAAATCTTAGGGGACAGGGGGCCCTGTGGAGTGGCAGAGAGGGGTAAAGGCAGTGCAGGAAAAAAAAAAAAAAGATGGAAAGATGTGGAGACAGCGGAAGGAGGCAGTCAGATAAATGCGATAACAGAGACAGAGTGGTGATAGAAAAGCAGGTCCCTGCTCTGGGGGGTAATTAAAAGGGTTCCCTCTTATCTCTGTTAGTGACACTCTGGCACGGTGTCCCATGTACAAAGGACACACGTACATGTGTACGTCCCACACACTGAACGCTTGTGTCAGTATCTGTCCATATGTCTGTGAGCATAAGAAGATAGCGGTGTGTGTGTGTGTATGTATATATATATATATATATATATATATATATGTGTGTATATATATATATATATGTGTGTGTTGTCTGTTTATTTGAGGCTATGCTCTGCTGTGGCTCTACCTCCAGGAGGCTATAACTCCATCACCTCCCCGGCTATCGACTCCCTCTAAGGGGGATCGATACTGGAATGATGGCCCTCCTATGTCTTCCCCATCCATCCGTTGGGCCATTGAGTGTATGTTAATGTTATGAATTATCGAGAGAACAGTTACTATTGATTGGCTGAGGATTATTGGTGGGCTGCATAGCGGGGTGAGGAGGGCGAGGCGAGGATGGGGAATGGCGGGCCAGGAGGGAAGGACAGGTCAAAATCCTGCAGAAAGGTTTAAGTATCTACTAAGACTCCTGACCCCTGAAGGGCCCAGGTCAGAGGTGGCCTGGAGGGCACGGCTGACTGTTTGATGTTTTCAACCCCCACCCACCAACCCACACCCACCTAACAGACAACGCTGACTCTGTACAGAGCACCCTCTGTTGTTCCATTTTCTACTCAGACACACATTTTTCTCAATCTTTCTTGCTCTGTGCCCGGCACTTGCAGTTTCCTGAGCCTATCGTGGCTCACTGTGTGATTGTTTACAATAGCATGCATTAGTCAGATATGAAACACAGATACCTGAGACAGATTATTTATGTTAAAGGCGGAGTCCTTAAGTCTTGGAAACACACAGGTTGTCCTTTTATTATTCAGAAATAGTTTTCTCTCTCTTTGTCTCCCTGCTCCGTTTTCATATGGACGATGCATGACTAGGAGAGAGAGGTGAAGGAGGGGAGGGGATTAAACCCTGTACACCTGATACTGTCAAAACACAGACCCCCACCCCTATGGGAGGCATATAAACAGTCAGACATACATTCATAGACGCACACACAATCACGCTTGCATACACTCACAATCTCCAGTTTGTATGGTTTGGAATTGCCCTGAGTTCTCACAGAGCCCAGGGGAGAAGAAAAAAGACTTTCCCAGGCAAATGCTGAGCTTATTCAGCTCAGGAAAATTCTGCAGACTGAGAGAAGTAGTGCCACTGTGGTCTGGGAAGAGAGGAACTGTTATTCCACAGGTGGCCATCACACGAGTTTTAATACAAGTCGAAAAGGTGTTGCAATGTTTGACAAATGCCCTCAGTTAACTGTTCTGTCTGTGGCCCCGAAGTCGGTCCGTTCACAAAGTATTGTACTTGTACTGTATTTTTCTATGTGTGCAGCTGCAGCAAACACTAAAACTGCCACATTGTGATATACTGTAGTATACTGTATTTAGTCCATTCAATAGAGCACAAGTACAAGAGGAAACATTGTGCTTGCCAACAGCTCTTTATAGTCCCACAAAATTCTTCAAGTCTTAAGACGAGCTGCTGAGCAGTCAGATCACAAATTCAAGATTCAACCTGCTGAACATTAACAGACACGTTAACTACAGGGAGACCGTAATAAATATACTATATGCACAACGACATTGTTGTATTTTAAACATGTAAAAATGTCTTCCCTCAACACTATATGTACAGTGTCTGCTATGATTAGACGTGTGTAGGTCATTCTATTACGCCATATATCACATGTTTCTTAGCTAACTAATCATTGTAGGCCTCAACAGTGGTGGACAAAATAATGTAACACTGTTCTGTCTCTCTCCTATAGATACAGTATGTAGGTGTTTGTGGAAACTAATTGGCATTCAACTTAATATATCCTTTCTCAGTATCCTGCTTATTTAGTTACCTCAAAGTCCTCAATAATGAAATGTTCACATTATTTTGGCTATCCCTTTTTGAAGATCAGTGCTATCAGTGCTATGTCCCCTGTGCTATTAATTGTTATCATCAATACTTACAACTTACTTACAACTATATCTTCCAGTATTACAACAGCTAATCCTGCACACTGCTGTAAATAATTAATAGTAACAGTATAACTGGCTACTTTGTGTGTGTATGAGTGTATTAGGGGGGTGTATTTGTATTTCGATTCACAGAGGATGTGTAGTCAGGGAGAAACCGAAATCCGGGGGATGACGATTTACAGCTTTTTCCGATATTGCTCCTTTCATGTTTTTTTTTTTGTTGTTGTTTATTCCTCTTGTGTATTTTTCATTTGAGACTACTGTACACGATGTGTCCAAGGCATGAATTAAATTGATGATGAAGCTAATGAAGGCTGATAGAAAGTCTTGATGATGCGCCCATGGCCTGTTTGTGCGCTGGATAATGTTTCTAACCCACAATCCCAAAGGTTTCGTTCAGAGTCAACAATCTGCACACTGAAGCATGTTTCATCACAGCAAGAAGCCTGTCCACCTAGTGACAGGCAACCAGGCGATAGCCCGAGGTCATAAAACTGGCATTCACCTTCAAGTGTTTTAAGACCTGCAATTGGAGGCTACGAGGAATGTGGATAGAAAACACATTTTGTACATTTTAGCTTTCATTTCTCCAAGACTAATTTAATTTTTCAGCCATCTTTCATCCCCTTTATTGGAAACAAGCCGCACAATTGTTCTGGGACATGTCATGAGCAGTAAAGCTAAGATGCAGTAATATCAAAGGGAAATGAAAACCAACATGAAGAATAAAAATGCATTGTGCACGATGGCAGAGGATGGCGTTATTCAAAGCATCTCTAAGGCGTTTATGTCTAAAGTGTTCTCTACTTTAGAGTGTCCTCCATTCTGAGCCTATAGACATTTACTGGCAATTGATCCTGTGTCTAAGTGTTAGTCATAAATTAACACCCCTCTGCTCACCACCTACGCCTGACTGTATTCTCATCTGGCCCATCCAATAACTAAGCACACACACACGCACACACACACACACACACACACACACACACACACACACACACACACTGACCTAAGCTATGACTCATTCAGCTTATTCAGTTATACTATGATCTTTTTGACTCAGCAGGGAAAGTGTATGTAATAATGTAGTTCAAAGAGAGACCTATGAGTGTGTGCAATTGGAAACAGGTGTGATGATGATGCTGCTGCTGGCAACTAAAACAGCTTTAAGTGGTAGAAAAAGACTAGCAGAATAGAGGCTAAAATATGACAAGAAGGACTGATGTAAAAACTTATCTGACTGTAATGAATGAATGCAGTTGATGAGAAAATGCATAATGCCTTAAAACAATGCCTTCACCACCACAGTGGACCACCGCCTGGGGAGACTGCACTGAAGGCTACTGAGATTAATAAATAAAACAGCATTGATCCCTCTTAATAGCAAAGGCCTAGTCCCGACCATGTGGTGGGCCGGGGGGCAGTGTGTAAAGGTCCTGCCCAGGCTCGGTTAACTGCCTCCTGGGTCAGGGCATATGAGGAACGTGGCCCTCCTACCCCACCTGTTCCTGGAAAGAGATCACTGCACAGCGCCAACCAGTATTCACAATGAATATTTAAAGAGGCCTCCTGATTACTGTGTCAGAGCGATAATAAGAGAGGCATTAGTTAATCACTGCCTGTTATGAGGCACTGATGTTATGAGCCCATATTTGATAAGCATGTTAGTGTTGAACAGGAGGACATGATTGAAATCATAATGTTAATTGTATTTTTTTTATATTTTCTCACATTATAGAAAATGATCTATATACAGAATTATCAAACTGATGTTTAATGCAATGTGATATGTATTCATGTATGACAAAACATCACATATAATTAGTTAAATAAGACAAGAATGTTCAAATATGATCGTATCATCACAACATGATTGATGCCACTGAAAGTCAATAAATAATTTTAGCCAATAGCTAATAATATGTCAATTAACAGAAAATGAATATCTCTTGAAAGACAATTTACAGTTTAAGTAATCTTCAGGTGAAAACGCAAAACAAATTAGTTCCTTAAGCGTAAGACTTGTCTCTGTATTAACATAGCAAACTGAATATCTTTTGTTTTTAGACTGATGTTTAGATTTAACAGTGTTTCATAGTCATCTCTGTTGTTCTGAGAAATTATAATGGGGGTTTTCACTTACAGAGTAAACGATTAATTAAAAAAATAATTGTCAGATTAAATAATGAAGAATGTAATCACATAAGCAGCCTGTTGTCTTGTACATGAAATCTCATTCGACACAGATCAAAAGAAATTCACCCCCACCCCAATTTCTTTATGTCTACTTTAGCATCTAATCTCATTTTAAAATCAATTACCAGTGAAAACAATAAGGACATCAGCGGTGTAAAGTCTAAGAGAGAGGCTACAAAACAAGAGAAATGTGGGAACAGGTGAAATTTAGTTAGTTCATTACATTTCCAATAAAATGTAACTAACCAGTGAATAACAGCAAACCAGTCTTTTAATAAGTTCATAAATAGTGAGCCAGAGGAGACAAGGGTTCAACAGGGGGCTCCTAAATAAAAGTTGCCGCGTGCAAGGGCATATATCAGGATCTGGCTATAAAGCCTGCCCTTTAAGGTGGGGAGTAGTGGGAGTAGTTGACTCCTGTCTGCTGATAGGGAGTCCTATATCACTCAGACCCCAGCCCTGCCAGTCTCGCACACACGCTCACACACTCACACCCTCGTAAATGTCACCTGTTAATCTGGCCTCAAGTGCTGCTCAGTGCAGTCACCCATCAACAACCTGAGCTTTCCAGAGTGATGCTCGGAGGCATCGAGAGGTTCAAATGGATGAAAGAAAATGTGTTGGTGGAAGACAGATACTGTACATAGACACACACTCATACTGTGCAGTACTGTACTACAGAACTACTCACACTTTAGATTTAACACAAATGCTACAGTTAAGGTCATAGGTCAAACAACTAGGCTGCCATTGACATCCGAGTTAGCATCTTGTCCGCTTTTTAGCACTTACTGGCAGACATCCTTGATTTGATATAAAAATCATACAGATACATTTATATTTGATGTGTTTACTTTTTAAATAATATGCTGGAAGTCGTTATTTCAAATACTGAAACAGACAAGTCTTAAAAAATAATATCCTTTGCCACACCTTTTTAACCAGGCACAAAGGATTTTTCATGGAAATGCTTTTGAGTAGGTTTTGTTTACTTCAGTCCTAAATATCCCCTTTCTGGTATACCACTGGCTGATGTAACACTGTATGGGTGCATGTCAATAGAAGTAAAACAACACATGGCTTCAATAACAGTGCCTATAACCAGGGAAAGCTAGGGGCTAAAGCATTCACTGCTAAAGCTTGCATTAAACAGCCGGCATGCTTCTTCTGAGGTATTCCCTCCTCCCAATGTCCGGGCTGTGTACAACCAGTTTCTGTAACTTTAAAAGAACAGTCTGATGTTTACACTCACTCCATGCCGTGATTGGTCCGCTGTGTGGAAATGAGAAAGAAGCCAAGGTTTGAATTTCTATCATTTTCATTTATTACGCAACTGTTTGTGTTATTTTTTTCCTGTGAACAACCGAGTAAAATCCTCCCAGGAGACATTGTGTGAAAATGTGCACTGCTATCTCCGTACTTGTATGATGTCATCTGGCTTTTAAACTATACCTTCCAGGGTAGCTAGTAGAAACAACTATAAACACATTTGATTGTCTACGTGTTCGGACGACACACACCCTTACATATCATGAATACACTCACCTGGGCATTGCTGAGGCATACCTAATATTATGCACTTACACACTATTGTGACCTTACGATTAAAGTATAACCTTAAAGAAATGGCAACATTTTAGGCACATCGTGTTGGTGTCAAATATGGAGTCAGTAAAAGTAGCCTGTAGCTATAAATATGATACTCATGTTCAATGTTATGAAACTGAACTTTCCCAGTCAGAAAACAGAACACTAAGCCATTTAGTGAGTGATATTGGCCAGCACAAGGCATTATGCAACAGAAACACAAATATTTGCTTTGCTTTCAACTTACATACATTTACTGAAAGCCAAATAAAAATAAAACAGAGGGGGAAAAATCCAGTTGCAAACCAGTTTTAGTTCTTTGTTAGTGTGGAGTTCATTTATAAACTCTGACCTGAAAACCTGTAAGGCAGACTGAATGCTGCAATAACCATGTTGAACCTTGCAAACTCAACATGTGGGAGTCTCTTAACCGAGGCTGACACTGTGCTGCCAGATTTGTGTCTTGTAAAAGCTTGAACAGTTCATCACAAAAAACTTAGTGATAGCCTTTGTGGTAACTTTTCATTTTTCATGGATTGATATAAAACAGGCCATGCACTCAGTGATCCTGAAATGCAATTCATTTGAGAGAGTTTTGTTAAGCTTCAAATCTGATCTACAAAGCTCACGTCTGAGACGTTTTTCTAAATTCCATGTTGGCTTTGGGAAACAGGTATCTGATATGACAGCTAGATGCATGTTCTACAGGACAGACTTCAACTTTGATTGATAGGCAACAATTAGTATCATAATTAATCACACTTTCATTCTTGAAAGAGGTTATCTTTCTGACCTCAACCACAGTTAAGCCTCAAGTCCATCAACAAATTCTTTTGTTTCATTGTTTATTAAAAAGTAGTTTACAGTTTGAGTTAAATGATCCCAGTATGTTCTTGTTTGTGTGTGGGGTAAGTGGACGGGTGGTTTGCTTGAGCGTCTTCATGTGGGGGGACTTACTCAGATGTGCATGCTGATATCCAGTCACTGTATATACACGTGTGCGTCTGTGTGTGTGGTGATGTGGCTCCAGGACTGCTGTGAAGCAGCCCTTGTCTCATTAGCATGTCAATTGACTCCATCTGCTTTGCACATGAAAGGGCCAGGATGTGTAGGAGGACAGGAGAAAGAAAGAACGAGGGCTGTGGAGGGGGGGGGTGCCGGGGACGGCTGTGTATTTATCTCCACCTTGTAGGAATTTGTATCGTACACTGAGTGCACTTATTAAGGATCACAGCGTGGTGCTCTCTCTCTTTATTCCTCCCTCTCTCTCTCTACATATACATGAGCAGGACACTTAGATTAACTTTCATGCATGCAGATGTTCACATCATACTATTGTTTATAATATCACAGTGTTTGCTGGGAGATATCTAGGTGTGCACCACTGTAAATAACACTATCACGTAAAAACATATCATGAACATATGTGAGTTCACACTCAACCGTATGTTCTCCATGTCTGATAACTGCAATATGTAAGTGCCAACACTCTCCGTCTTTCTCCCGTGTGTCTTCACAGCAATGATGAGTCCCATAGCCAGGTTTAAGAGTACAAACCATATCCAACTGTTGTGAAGTAAACACAGACAAACAAACAAACAAGCACATACAGAAATGTACGGAGACACCACATGTTGGGCTGTTGCCCTTGTTGCTGAGAGGAGGGAGGGTGATGAAGAGAGAGGGAGAAGGGTGAGAGACACAGAAAGAGGCCTGAGGGGAGGGCAAACAGCAGGTCTGTTTTTGCCTGACGAGCAGATCACACACAGCATAACTGCTCCCTCATTCTATCTGCACCTGTTACAGATACGATGCTCTCAAACTCCTTTATTTAACCAGTCTTTATTCACAGTTGGTGCATTTACAAGCACTTAAGTAGCTGGGTTATTATCTGTTTTCTGCAGTAGCCTGATTTTTTTTAGGGCACTTACACACCAGCACTGACAGTTGGCTTTCACTGACTGCCATCGCCTATAGTTTTTTGGTGTTCAAAATGTAGAAACGCTAGTCTACATTATGCTTGGACACAAGTAGTTTGTAAATTCTGACATGCTGGAAAACCAACATGTCAGAATTTAAAAGTGTTAATGACTTGCCATACATAAAGCGGAGTGAAAATCTGTCATCGCAAGCTGCGATATAATTTATATATGGGGATCATGGCACACATTTTCAAAGAGTCTCATCTGGAAAGCATGTTGTATTCAGTTGTTCACAAGGAAAATGCCACAAATAGTAAAAAAAACACTTGAGAGAGAAGTTTAAACCCTGCGTACTTTCTCACCTTTGCACATTTGGGCCATCATGGCGTAAATATCAGATTGTTATTTTCAAAAAGTTACAGAAATGGTCTCACACAGCTCCTCCATAATCAGACATCTAAAAGATGTGGCGGGAGCGGATATCTGAACTTCTTCCACCATTCGACAAGCTGTTTTGACGTATAGTGGCAGCTCAAGGATAAACGGCTTGCTCTTGCACTACAAAGCCAAGTCAGTCATCTCACTGTGTTCAGTCCAAATGCTCTGACAAAAAAAAAAAAACTGACAAAAGCTGCAGCTATGTATATAAATCACTAGTACAATAAAGTTAGGCCATCCTGTATTCAAAAATATACAAGGCTGCCTACGATAACCACATTCATTGATTTCTTGCATGAACCTGTTTTCTTCTTCTATCCTGGTTTCTTGGATGTGTGTAAACACAAAAGATCCAAAAATCTCCACCCAAATCCCATACAGTTCTGTGCCAACTAAAAGTCTCCGTTCATCTTCCCAGTTCCTCCAGGAATTAATCTATTCAATCCAGTAAGCCAGGAAGTGTCTCATGTCCCAGGGAGATTCTGTCATACAGGAACAGTGGCCCACTGGCCTTAATGCATCGGGGACCCTTGGCAGATACAGGATGAGCTTTCTTATCCTGTCCACGTGGATTCCCAGCAGTCTACAGAGAGCTGCTGCATCCAGCCTACTGTGGGACTGAGGCAGGCTAGAGGGTAAAAGAAGCAATTAGAGAGAGTTAGAGGCACATGGGGGAAGAAGGGTGGGACAACAGGGATGTGAGATGCCGGGATTTACTTCCTAACCACGAACAAGGGGATGGGTAAAGAGAGAGCATGTGACAGGTTGCACTGGAGGAAGACACGGACAAAGACACACCAACATCAAAGACTTTTTCTTTTTGCATCTTTCTCCCTCCCACACTCCTTCCCCACATACTGTATCTACTTTTGTGTTTGTGTCTCATTCTTCATGCAGGCTGTGTGGCAGCAAGCGTACGAAAGGAAAATGCCTCATTTACACAAAAAGCCCTTTTCATGCTGTGTCATCTTAGGATTCCTCATCCTAACTTTTTCTCTTTCTCTTCTCGTGTGTGGATCTGTCTATCTCTTATTTCATCAACTTGGTGGAGTTATTCATACATACAAATAGTTGCATTATTCTCACTTGACTCTACTGTATTTCTTTTACAACCGGAGAGAGATAAATACTGTAAAGGCAAAGTGGAGCTCCTGTTTTGCATGAAATAACTTCTAAATAGTGCTTCAGCTAATAATGTAATTATCCATTATCTTATCATATTTCATGATTTGAAATTTGACATTTGACATACTTACATTCCTTGTTTTGATCCACCATAGTCCAAAATAACTGTCATATATAATACAAAGTGATGTAAGACACAAAAAGTGCTCACATTTGAAAAGCTGGAGCCAGCGAGTGTTGGATATTTAAGATAAGATAGACTTTAATGATCCCACACTGGGGAAATTCACTTGTCACAGCACCTTGTATACACAAACTGGATAAGAAATTACTCATTAATATGTAATAAGAAATGTATAGAAAAAGTCAAGAAGTCATGCTGAAGGAAGTCATTATTTGACTTCAGTCATTAATACATTTTTCCAATTCTTATTGTTTTCATTTTCTGTTAATCATTTTATCGCCTTATCTCTAGGACTGCAACTAGAGCCAAAGATAACAATGCCATATTGCTTTTTTGTGCAACCAGCAGAAACCCCAAAGGTATTCAATTAACAATGGTATAAAACAAAAGACAGGCAGCAAATACTCACATCTGATAGCCTGCTTTTGACATTTTTGCTCCATAAATTACTTAATTAATTGATTATTCAGCACTGCATTTCACGTGTTATGTGTTATTTTAGGAGCAGTGCAGAATGCTGTAGCAGAAGGTGTCGAGTCATACTTTTCTTTGCTAGTTAGTGTTCACTAAGAGAAGTGCTTGGAGTTGAGGTACAGTGTCCACTCCAAATTAGTTTGGTGCTCCATGTTCCTGTGTAATTTAAAACTAGATCAGAACGGTCTTATGACTGTCCTATGACAGTTTGTGTATGACACATCTTTTTGTTATGTTTTGTTTGTATATCCCCTCAATATATGTTCATAACATTCATTCACAACTGAGAGATAGACACAAACTCGCGCCTTGTTCCTTTCATCCCTTTGCCTGCTGTTGTGTTTGGTTGCTGTGGTGTTCCTGCGGTTGCTGGGGGAAACTGGCAGGTGGAGGAGTAAATTTGATGTTGGGTTGGGGCTTTTTGACCAGGGGCAAAATTATGCCAACTCAAAAGAGACTGCAGCTGGCTGCAGACACTTTGAGGTGTGGGAGTATGTGCTGATATACACATGAGCCAGGCAAACAGCTGATTCCTAAAACCGATAAAAACACCACAAATGTAAACATAGTGTATATTACGTTAGATCAAGCAGATGTTCTTTTAGCCTGTGTGTACTTGTTTCAGCTTGTGTGTGTGTCAGTGCGGGGGTTAATTATTTGGACAAGATGAGCATGTGTGGGTGTACTTTAAAGAGACCAGTAGGGTGAAACTCATCAAGCCCAAATTAGAAACATATGAATGGATCTTTGCTTCTGAGCGCTAATGCAGCGATTCAGTCCTCATATGAAAATAAGTTTGAATCACCAGTTCGATGAAAGGATGTAGCACTAGAGGGTGATTCACTGGGAACAGTCATATGTGCTATCGGGACCACTCACCTTTTACTCATGGTGTGTTTACATTGTCAGCCTCAGACTCATCAATTGTTATGCAAAGTCAAATTTGAAAGAGAAAATTAGATTTGACATGAGGGAGTGTGTGAATTCAGTTCAGTTTGTCTGTAGACTCACTGCTTGTTTGTCTGTCTGTCTGGGTTCAGTGTTAAGTGTAACCATACATGGATGTTAACCCCAGTGTCTTGATCCAGGTGCAGAAAGCTGCTTCCTGGACTGGGCTGTGGCTCTGCCTGGAAAGCCGCTGTCTTCCCCTCCGTGGGAGCTTTGATTGGACCGGCGGACTCATGCATGCTGGTCTGAGTTGGCGGGAGGCAGCTGGCGAGCTATGTGTTGTTTTTCCTGGTCTGGTTTGGTATAGTTGGGCTTGGTTTGGTCTGTACCAGCCTGTTGTGACCACATCAGGACTACCGAGGAAATGAACAGATATAACTGACTCAGCAGCACTTAGTTCTGGTTATGATCTTCAAAAAAACACATGCAAACACACTATTCTGCCTTGACTACATAACGTACTGTACGGGCTTACTCATACACAGATGTACACACAACTCATGTAGGCTCAGTTTGCTGCTACAGAATACTCTTCACAGATTCACACACTCAGCAGTACTCTCCTCTCGCCTCTCTTTACCCTCGTTCTCTTGTCTTTGATGTTGCTCATACGCCAAAAAGGACGCAGTTCTCCATGCCAGTCGAGTTCATCGGCAGGCAACGTGATGGAGTCATCAGTCCTCCTACTCAGCAGTTGATTTCACTCATGCAGGTGTGGGATCTGCTGACCTGGCTGTCCGCCCTATCCCAGTGGACATGCAGGCTATGACCTAATGGTCATCTGATCCCCTAGCCGCCACCGCCGCCGCCATCGTTCGCCTCCCCCTTTCTCGCTTTTCTCTCTGTTTCTCTGTCTCTCCCTTCCTCCCACCTTCTCTCTCTCTCTCTCTCTCTCTCTTGCTCCCAGCTCTGGTGTCTGGTTTGATGTTTCCAGAATAGTCATGATGATGTCATCAGTGTGAGTCAACAGGTAGGTGCTGCAGCATCCAGCTGAGTTGGCGTTCTCTGTTCATGGCAGGCCGGGAAGCAGTTCCATGTGACCACGGCTAAAGCCATTACATCTGTGTTTCGCTGAGAAGGGGCCCGATCTGTGTCAGCACATCTTGATTCGACTTTCACAATGTAAAACGGACATTGCTGTTATTTTTAAGTCCTTCTATTAAAATTGTGTCTTATTGTCATCTGACTTATTTTATCTTCGGCTTCACTTGCAGCTGATGGTTGCAGTGTGTTTGTTATTCTCTCTTTGGGGTCTTTCCAAGTCAACATTCCTGTAAACGAGTGCGAGAGCTGTGGTAGTTGATGTTGTAATTCTTAGTGTCATAAACACTGCTGATAGTGTGTGTGTGTGTGTGTGTGTTCTCGAGAGAGAGAAAGAGCAACAGTAGAAAGGTGGAGCGACAGGGAGGGGTGTATGCATGTGTGTATTGACGAGGGTCTTTTGACTTACCACTGAATGTGGACAAAAACATGTTACACCACTCCAAATTTCCCCTCTGCTGTGGCACTTTCCATAAACAAACTTTATTTTTCAGTGCTGAGACAAAACATCCACCACAGTTCGGATAACATTTCACACAGCCCCTGGCCATTGACGACATGGGGCCAATAATTCAATTAAGATTGTCACGATACTTGTATACACTACTAATACTTTAAAAAACACTCAAACTCAATACCTCTTTTAATACCATAGCAAAAAGAAAAACGTCCTGAACACACAGGATTTTTTTAAATGAACAACCTGCACATAGTGCTCGTACAGAAAAAGGCTACAGCTCTTACTGCACACACATACCAGCTTGCCCCACGCCACCTCTTTCTGCTTCTTTCTTGCTGTATCATACAGGAACAGCAGTATGTTTTTATGTAATTGTATAATAATAATAATAGTAGTAGTAGGTTTATTGTTAATGGTGTGTCTTCAACATAATACCAGATACCCTCTCTCTGTGCCTCTGCGGTAGAGTGGTGTAATTGTCACTAGATATGAAGTTAGTCGATTGTTGATGGCGTTGTGCTGATTGTAGATCTATTTTTGGTACTTTAGATACTAGTAAATATGTAAATAACTGAGATCATATGAATTTTAAACTTTTGACAACCATAAATTCAATGTTATTGTAGAATTTTTTTGGTACATTGTATAACATGATATTTTGATTGCCTTAGTAAACTCTATATACTATAAAAATGAGTGAGCCAGCATAATTTTACAAAAATGGTCAAAACACAGACATAAGTAGTTATCTATTGGTTTAATCGAGTCATTTTGCATGCACATTATGTCATTTGTATTAATTTGATATAGAAATAAATATTCACGGTCATGAGTCTCAGATGACACAGTAACACAAAACGGTGATTCAGAGGAAAGGTGATTCAACTATAACATCTGGTTTGCTTCTGTAAATCTGATGTAAAATTACTACATGATTTCAGCAGAAACAGTTCCCTTCAGTTTTACATGTTTTCCCAGAAATATAACTCATCTCAGTGACAATATTATTTTTTACTCTGACTCTTTGGTGACATCAAGCCATTGAGATGAACCCTAGGTTGACAACAAGTGCAGGGTAATGTTTTTCACATGTGGGGTTGAGCCAGAGGAGTAAGTGTGAGAAATCTGATCCTCTCCTGGGGTTGCAGTTTATTTGTTCAGTTTGCACTCATTTGCTGTAGGAACTTCTTTCTCTCTCTCATTCATACATGTCTTTGCTTTTCAGTCTTAACTTAGAAATTTGTCCTTTCTTCCTCTCCCATTTCTGTCTCATCGCATCCCTCCTCCCACTCTTCCTCCCCCCTCTCTTCCCCACATTATTAGTACCTCCAGAAGTGTTTCTCATTATCCTCATGATCTGACCATATGGCTGCGTACTATTTGTGTTTCTATGTGAGTTTGTGTTTGTGCTCGCTGTGTGAAAAGATCCACAAGAGTGCATTAAGGGCATACACACACACTCTCATACACACTTCAATCACTGAATCACACACTCTCTTTATTTGAGCCATTTTATTCTGGGAGATCATAGAGCTCGTGCTCATTTTCTTGTGGTCTTTTTATTTGCCTGCTGTTGCATGTCCGTAATACACACAAATACACATATGATGTGTTAGTGTTTGTGTTTACAGCTGCGCTATGTGGACTTCACCTCACATTGCAGCCTGAACACACGCGGGTATGTACACACACGTACACACAGAAGTTGTGGTTTGACCTGCTGCCACCAGATGAATACCCTTGAGACCTTTTAGCTTATGTCAAAGCCATGTTGAAATATTGTGGATGAAGACAGCCATCCAAAATCTGTAATAGAGCTTGGGCCTCGGGAAGGGCTGGAAGTATTTTTAACCACTGTCAACACAGAGGAACAGGACTGTCTTATAAGTAGTATAGGTTTGTATATAGTCGTCAGTTTTAATTTAATTTTCCATCATGCCATGCCAACTTGCTCTAAATACTACAAGAATTAGAGTTTCAGCTGAAGTTGTTGTTGAGTCAGACCCATTGATGGAATATAGAAACAAAACGTACATCCGTCCATCTATTATCTGTAATCACTTATACTCACCAGGGTCCCGGTGGGGGTGGAGCCTATCCCAGCTGAGGGCCAGAGGCGGTGTACAACCTGGACAAGTCGCCAGCTCATAGCAGGGCACATAGAGATAAACAACCATTCACATTCACACCTACAGGCAATTTAGAGTCACCAATTAACCTATTAAGTGCATGTCTTTGGACTGTGGGAGGAAATGATAGAGGAAACGGAGAGAACCCACGCAGACATGGTTCGAACAAGGAACCTACAGCGCTAACCACTGCTCCACTGTGCTGCTCAGAACAAAACATAAGAAATACATTTTTTGATTTATGGGTCATTTATATTTTTTTCAGTGCTCTCTGATCTCTGATGGACACTATATAATGCATTAAAACAATGCAAGGGGCTGCATGGCTAATGAATTTTGCTTTAGGTGCCGGTGATATATAAAATATGATTCCGGATGTCAGGTTTTAGTAACAGACCCATGTGTTTATTAATCTATAGCCAGAGCACTGCACAGCAGTTTATCATACTCCTGAGGTATTTTGACAGATGATCGTGTGGTTAAGAATAGAAATATTCACATGTCATAAAGTAATCTGCCAGACTTTTGCAATTGCATGTCTTTGATTGGCTTAGTTCAACTGTTTAAACTGGAATAGAGACCCCTAGAGAAACAAAATCACCCCTCCCATTTAGAATACATATACAAATTAGGTGATTTTAAAATCTTTAGATAAACTGCAGCTCTTATGTGTTCTCCTACTTGTTAAACATTTAAAAACCTTCTGGACAGGAGACGTAATAATGCTTGTTAGTTGATCACGAAAGGTCAAGATCAAGCAGACATAAATCTACAGGTCTTCTTATTCTTCACTCCACTGTCACCCTTCTTGCTCCATCATCTCAATGCAGATCAGTGCCTCTCTGTCTCTCTCTCTTTCTAGCTCCCTCTCATAATATATCTTGCCATTACCTGGCACTGTATTTTTTTTATCTGTCCAGGCGACACACAGAGGCACACACACGAAGCACATATATAAACACATACACAAAGCACAGCAACACAATAACCTCAGGCCACAGGTTATTAGAAAATCACCCAAACCTGTCATCCCCTCAGTCATGGAAGAAAGGGGGAAGATTTCCCAGCTATATTAAAGGAGAGGTAGTAGCCTCTGTCCCAGCTTCCCTTCATCTCTCCCCCGTTTATTCTAATCACACCGCGGCTGTCTCCTCTTCTGCCTTTATTTTGCTCTATTTTTCCATCTCTTTGTTTTGTTTTTCGCCTGACAGTGACTGGGTCTCTTCTGCCCCAGGGGAACAGAGTTATGAGCCCGATGTCCTTTCATAGTCAATTGTATAATGTGTTGTGTGTGTGTGTGTGTGTGTGAGACAGTGTGAAAGGAGCGAGGGGGGGAGGCTTGAGAGAAAGTGTGTGCATGTGTATGAGCGTGCGTCACTGACAGTTAGTCGCCCACTGAAAGCTTATATGCCAACGTGGGTGCGTATTGTTTACAGATCATGTCCTTCGTTGTGGTATTTTGGTTGGGTCCTTCCAGGATGCTGCTATCATGCTGACCTCTTCTCTGTCCTGTCACACACCACTGGAAGTGCTATAATGACATGTGCAGTCCTTTTCTACATGGCCATCCTCTTCCCATCCACCCTGTTAACACTATGTGCAATGCTATGCACAAAACGTTATATCCAAGTGGTCAAATTGCTCTCTACCACTGCGGTTACTCTATGTTTTAATAAGTTCTGGGTGTGTGTGCAGTATGCATGTTTGTCAGGTGTTTGTCAGTCAGTGTTGTGAAATATCTTAGATAAAAATGATGTGTCAGTGCTGCCTGGGGGCTGAATGTTCTCCTACATTTCTCCAAACAAAGCCTCCCCATGTCACGTTCTGTCCAGGCAGTTGAAGAGAGGCTGACTCCATATCTTCCCCAGATTCAGGCCCCCTCTCTTGGGCTGGGAAACGCAACCCACCCCCTTCACCTGCTCCTGAGCGGGAAGCCCATGGTCTGTGGGTTTTGTTTGGGCTCTGTATGCTATATTCAGACAACCTAATCTCACTACTTTCTGGGAGAAGTGAGGACAAGAATTAGAACTACCAGGATGAGTGGACAGAGAGTTATAAAGGGAAATGGTCAGTCATCGTTCTGACATGTGTTTACATTGTGGCCAACTTCATTTTAGTCACAACTCTCTTAAGAAATAGGTACTTTCCCATGTAGCTTTTTCTGGCATCAGGTAATATATCACAGGGTGGTGTATATGTGGTAGGTCTTTAAAAGTTCTTACTTTTGAAGAATCAAAGTCAATACTGGTCTTAAAGGTGGTAAAACCTTGTTTTTAAGTCTTGCATCATTGTTGGACGTCTTAAAACCGCAGTGTTTGAGTGTGAAATGTTTCTCTTGAAAAATTCCTCTACTGGGATACTGTTAGTTTATTTTATATTTTAACTTGCAGTGCATTTTCAGACATTAAACTGAAAACAACAAAACAATGAAAAAAAATCTTGGTAAATTTTGCAAAGTTGTAAAGTTTGCAGAAATTGTTTTTTTAAGGGTAAAACACCCAAACACATCTCTTCTTTATAGAATGACATGGTCAAATTGATAGTGTACAGAGCTACAACTCTACTTTAGCACTCATAAATGTGATTAGATTTTTTATTTTTTTTTGCTGTGAGAGTTGTAATGGAGGGAGGGTGGTAGGAGGTCAGATGTGTAATCATGATTTTACAGTATCTTTTTTATGATGGAGGTTTATCACAAAGGACCCATGTGTTTGATATATACCGGTCGAGATCTGGGATCACACCTGTAGTGCTGAATCACAGCAGCCTCTGAAGGAGTTTTATTAAAGAACCAGTCTAGAAAAAAACAAAACAATACTTTTGATCAAGCAAATAGCTTTTGACACATCATGTAATTATTAACTTCTTGACTCATATGTTATTAAGTACTTACTTGCTTACTTTTTCTCTTACCCCCCAAGTGTGTATTTATTTTAACTTTCTTTGATAGTCACAATTAAAGAAATTGCTCAGTGCGCTGGCTATATGACTTCACAGATTCCGCTACTTCACATTTGAGTGCTTTGAGCTCCGCACAGGGTGCAGTAGCCTGACCGTGGCTGACTAGTGCTCTCCTTAGCTGGGCAGGGCAGTTCTGGAAAGTCCCTGGCTGAGGATGGGGCTGGCAGGCTGGGGGGGCTGGAGTCCTGGAATCGTGTATGTTTTCCTGGATCAGGAAGGAGGATGTGGTAGACAGAAGACACCCCTCACCTCTCCCTCTTTAAAAAAAAAAAAAAAAAGAAAGAAAAAACTCCATCACCCCCTACCATCCACACCCACACACTACCTCACCCCACAGTCAGCCTTAAGAGGTAAAGAGAGTGGGAAAATTACTCTTCCAGTAAAAGATACTCAGTCAGGACAACAAATGAGGGGAAATCGGATAAAAATGAAAGGAGAAAAGTAGTGAGGGACTGGAAGGGGGTGCATAATAATGCCCCCAAAAGCCAAGAATGATAGTAGTTGCTGTAATGACAGAGAGTTAAATATCCGCAGGTCAGTTTACGTTCACTGAAAACACGTCATAGTGCTGAACCCAATTGGCTGTTGTGCAAAATTAGTGAAAGAGGTGATGTGGTGTATGTGTTGCCTGCATATTTGCGTGTTGTATATGTAGGGTTATGTGTTATGTTGACAAAAATTGGGCACAAACAGTAGTCCATCTGGGCTGCCCTGCCTCTTAACCCAATGTCTGGCTGCCATTTATCATACAGGCATGAAAAACCTACACACACATGCACATGCAAGACGACACACACACACACACACACACACACACACACACACACACAAACACATGCCAGAGAGTACAGCTGCTGTATAACCACATCACACACACTCACACACATAAATATGGTCCACATTATCCCACTCTGTGAACACAGACCGAATGATATTTATAGTCTAATAGATTTTTTTTTCTCACGAGATAGAGAATTACAGTAAGAGTGTGTGCGATGTCGCCCAAGTTTTACTGTTGTTGTTGTTCTTGTTCTGACTATACTGTAATTGTAAGTGACTCAGATTTTGTGTGTTTGCCAAAATCTCCAGTGCATTGTTTGTTTCTCATTCATATTTTCTATTTTTTTTTTCCACCACTGTGCTGTGTGTGCACATGTGCTCCGTGTGTGTCGAGCTGAAGAGCTCAGCTGTATGGTCCACTCAGGTTTCACCTTGGCACCAGCGCTCTCACTCTGGCAGCAGATTCCACACACTCTACGCTGCCAACTCTCTACTGCTTTCCACACCACCTGTAACATATGCTCACTTCTAACGAGGGTAACTACAGTTTCCAAGTCTGCTTGGGCCACAAAATATCATATATCCCTCTGTTGCAGAGAAATTTACAGAAAATTCCGTATCCATATTGTTTTTAGAATTTCCATGGGTCTCAGAGAAAACCCACATTTTACTGCATGCGTTGCAGTAAAGTTTGGCTCTGGTCTATTAACTGTTGTTGTGCCTCCAAGTGTAATTAGATTAGAATAATTTGGAATGCAAATAGCGCTGATGCCAAGTGATTATTTTCATTATGGATCAATCTGTTGATTATTTTTTCAATTAATCCTCCAGTCAAAAAAAAAAAAAGGCCATCACTATTTCCTGGACTCCATTTTCTTTAAAGTGCTTGGAAACAGTCCAAAGAACAAAAGGTATTCAATTTACAGTCATATAAAACTGAGAAAACAGCAAATCCTCACATTTTAAAAGTTTTGGTGTACTCTTTTTTGCTAAGTGACTTCCCTTAAAGGGAAACTCCATTGATTTTACACATAAAAGTCTGTTTACAGGTCTTTAGACTTAGTGCTACATATAGGTAAGTTGTATTTTGGGTTCGGAGGGAGCTGTGCAAAGTCTGATGAATTGCCTCAAGTGATGACTCACTTGAGTCTGCATTAGTTGGAGCTGAAGACTACTAATCTCCAACTGAACTCTTAGTGGTGGATTTGAATTATGGGTAATGTAGGCACTGGATTTTGACAAGGAGGAAGAAGAATGTGTAATAATAAATGTGATTGATCAGTCATTGATTTTGATTGTTCCACAACTGTCACCCTATAGAAGTAAATCAGTGGAGTACTCTTTTAAATGATTGTTTATCATATTTGTCACAATTCATTATCTGTTAATAAATCTATTATTGCCAAATTGTTCCTGAATTCAAATGTTACTGCCTTTGCAGAAGGCATAGACTGCTGTATAGATGCATAATTATGTACTTCTTTGACATTTAATGGTAACAGATGCTCTATGTCATAGCAGATGGATAATTAGAACATATTCATGCTATTATCTACTGTATGTTTCAGTTTGTGTGGATAAATGAGGAAGGTTAGTGATTCTCTTAATGAAAAAAAGGTTAAGGAGGAGGTTCAAGTGGGGCAGACAGATGGAGGCCCAGTAGTGAAGGCGACACTGCCTCCTCAATAGTCTCCTCATGTGGGCACAACCTTGGTCCCCTCTCTGCGAGTCTCCTACCCGCTTCACCACGCCCAGAGGGGCACCGTGGCATCCTACAGCCTCGCAGCTGTTTTGGGGAGTCGGCCCCTCCTTCACCCTGCTTATCCTCACCTTACACCTGAGGGAGAGGAACAGGGATCAGACCCCATCTTGAACTTGTCTTCAGCGCCATCACTTATGCTACATTAAACAGTGGTGCAGTGAAGGACAACTTCCCACTGCACAGTAATAGTAAAGGGTATGGAGGACAAAAGACTGCTTCCCTGTGAGAGTTTGTGTGTGTGTGCATGTGTGCATGAACACACCGTATCTACCATTGCATATGAGCCTAAAACAGAGGAAATAACTATAGGCCCTTTTCTGCCATGTCAATACCGAAGATCTGCTCAGTGGTCCTGCACTAGCTGCCCCGACCTCCCACCATGCACCTTTCACCGCGCAGCACTCGCAGAATAAATAACATTCACAGCCAAGTGTAAGAAACTTTGGGCTTCACCCAAACTGTGGCCTCGCTCAACCAGCTGTGGGAGGCCAGGGCATCAGGGTGTGGGGTGGTGAGTGTTTGCATGTGTGGTTGCTGGTGTGTATAAGGGATGGTTGCTTGTATATGTGGGTGTGTGAAAGCAATGGAACTGATTGTTTCTTCATGTATATGTGAGTGCGTGTGTGTGTATGTGGCTGGATTTGGGACTGGGAACTGAAGAGGTTGAATGACCCCAGTGATATTTATGTATTTTATTATGGTGAAGGTGGTGGTGTGAAATCCCCTGACCCTGAGTGTTGTGTTTGTTTCTGTAGGTTACCCTTACCAGTACGTTGACAATAGGATTTGGTGTTACTGGGCACAGATTTGCTGAAAAACATTTCTTTACTTTTTTTCTTGTATGTGTTTTAGCCATGCTAGTGGCTCTGGGAATGGCAGTGTCGGTCAATCCACCACTTTGGTCAAGACTGAAATATCTCAACAACTATTCGACGTGTTGCCATGAAGTGAAGTACAGACATTCCTGGTCACCAGACGATAAAGCCTACTGACACTGGCGATCGTCTGAGTTTTCCCCTTGTGCCACCATCAGGTCAACATTTTATTTTATCCAATAATTAGTTTTAGTCACAACTACTGTTTAGTACTACTATGTATTGATGAAAAGCCTTGTGTCAAAACTGGACAGATGTGACAACCAGTCTCATATTAGACCTAATGCGATTGGTTATTTTAATGACATAAAATGACTACTTTGGTAGCAAATTAATTGTTTAAATCAGTTTTAACGTTCTCTGGTTCAAGATTCTCCAGTGTGTTATTTCCTTTTTTATTTTCTATTTAACATATTGCAGCAAGCAGAGTGGCATGAGAAACAGGAAGCAGCTGTCAACCCTTTAATGACATTCAACACAAGGGAATAAGAACTCAGAAACTATATACTACAGGCTTTATACATGTTAACAGGCACAGATACCTCAATAATCTGTCAATCTGTAATCTGTTCTAGCTATTATTGAGCAGATATGTTAAATTTTAACTGTGAATGAGCTGTTATTTCTGCTGTTATTAATTTAAAAACAATAATTAAAACCAAAACTGAAATAGTTGTTACTATGTGGGCAAAGTAATGGTCTTCTTGTGTCAAATTGTATTTTATTACAGTAATCCCTGTCTCAGGCAGACGGGGGTATAATGAACACCAACCGGATTATACTTGGGGGTTGTGACTAATAGACTGAGAACCACTCACCACTCACCTAAAGACAGGCTCATGAAAATTGTGATATGGTATGTTATGAACTTTCCATGACCACTTTATTTTGTGGCTTATTTCTTGACTCAGGCAGATAGTAAACTCTGCTTTGTGCTTACTTATACATTGCCTCTGCCTGCTGGGCAAACTGCCTGCTTCATTCCCAGGTTCAATGTGGCCTCCTTTGGGACAGTCACAATGCCATCAGGCCTACTTACACCTCTGATTATGCCACTAGGTCTCTCCGTTCGATTGTGTTAATATAATGACCAACACTGTACACGACTGTTAAATGATGTTTTCCTTGCATTACAATAGTGCTTATACTGTACATGGGGGCAAGACAAAGTTTATTATGTCTCCTGCAGATCAATAGAAACTTAGATTTATAAATACAGATTAGCATAGTGAATAACAATTAAGCGGTAGAGTGGATCGATATCACTCACCAAAATAAGTTGGTCTCAGACAAAGCCTCTCTGGGGATTTCCAGCCAGCTTAGCCTCTGACTCACTGCTGGAAGCAACAACAGTTACCCAGGGGATAGCAGGCTGAGTAAGGGATGGGATTGTGAGGAGGATGAATTAAGAGTTTGAGATTTTTGACAGAGGGGTACATGGAAGAGTTGGAAAAGAAGAAGACTATGAAGGCATTTGGCGGGAGGCTGGTGGCATGAATAAAAGGAACGGATGATAGAGAAAAGCAAGGATGTAAAGGATTAACGAGGATGATAAAAAAAACACAGAGTGGAAGTGAGGAGATAGAATTAAAACGGATAAGAAAGACAAGATTTGAAAGAAAAGAAAATGGGAGGCTGAGATGATGGAAAGGATTGGACAGGAGAAAGAGGAGCAAGCATGGGGAGAGGGTGCTCGGTGGGGATGTAGGGGGGGTTAATTCAGAGAATGGATGTGAATAGCAGCCAAGGCATTTTTGTATTAACATAATTAACAGATGGTGTTAGTGATTAGGTTACATGTGATTCAGGAAGCCAGGGTTGTTAGCTGAGTGTTAAGGCTGCACATTCTGTCAGCCGGAAAAAAAAAAAAAAGATCGGAAAAGAACAATGTCAGTGGAGGGAATTAAATCAACAACACCTACACACATCTAAACACACAACTGCGGGGGGGAGGTGGGGTACAACCACACACTCACATATGCACAGATGCTTGTGCACGTGTGTGAATGCATAGGCACACACATAATAAGCACTAGTCCAATTGCAGACTTAAAATGCATTGTTTCTGGGGTTTTTTTAGTGTACCGGCGAGAGACATAAAGGCATTTTATGAGCCATGGCCCACTTTCAAAGCTTTGTCTGCTATAAACGTAGCTTTGATATGAGAATAGTGACATGCTGCTGGGAGAAGACTCTTTGTGACTCAGTAAAATATAAAAATAGTCCTGTTGGCTCACTAATGTGAACATGGTGATGCCTTTTGTTCTGCATGCTATTGTCTGTAACTATAGGAAGGAATGTGTGTGTGCATTTATGTGTGTGTGTGTGTGTGTGTGTGTGTGTGTGTGTGTGTGAAAGCGAGCCGAGAGAGGCAGGAGAGAGATTACACCTGCCATCTTTATGCATTTGTATCTGTGTATGTTTTGTATTATTGCCTTCGTCTGGCCTATAGAGTTGCTTATACAGCACTGTTTCCCACCAGTTATGATTTGGTCTTTCACCTGTTTGATATTATATTGTATTACTCACTTCATGTCTGCTGCCATGTGAACGTGTCTGTCTGTGTTTGGGTCTGTCTGTATCTCCGTCTGTCTATCTCGCCTGCCAATTGGTTTGTTTTTCCTGTATACTAACAGCAAGTGAGCTGACTTGACTGATAAGTCTGCGTACCATGTGAACAGACAGACAGACTATACAGTGGAAACAAACAATTTGCCTTGGAGCAATAGGTATGTGTGCAGATGTGTCGGTCTGTGTGTGTGTGTGTGATTGTGTATGTGTTTGCGTGGTGTCTGTATCTTCAAAGAAATCTGGTTTTAATGACCGTGGGATATTGTCCAGCATGTAATTCAGACAGGCAGGAATGTGTTTGGATGTGTTCTGCGTCTGCGTGTGTCAGTCTCTCTCTCTCTCTTGTGTATGTGCTTTTGTATGTGTGTGTAGGTGTATTTAGCAGTTGGTCTGTGTCCAGCTAGTCTTAAGAGTGTCCTCGTCCAATGTGGACTGGCGTGATTATGACTGGCCCTCTGGTGGTTTGCAAATCAATCACAGGTCCTCGAACTCAGACCAAAACTCTGACAGTGACTACCAGTTTCCTGGAACAATCCGCTCCCCTTAAATAACCTCACATGGTTTCAATGACTTCTGCTCTGTCATCAGGCAAGTTGGCGTGTGATGATACTGGGTGAATCCGTCCGCCCAAGGCTGCTTGGACAATATAAAGTGGGTCATTCAGTCTCTTAGTCTTTGTTTTTGGCTCCATGTCGATGTATTTGGTATAAGCTGGTGGTTTAGGAGGCTCATTAGTGGTTTATGGATACATCCCCGCTTAAGAATGTGTTCAAACGCAGCGCCAATTTAGGGCACCAGTACCAACTTTACCATTTTACTGCTGTATCTTGTCCTTAAGCCCAGGCTCATATTAATCACTTCATGACTTGTTTCCGAAGAAACCTAATACGTACGTGATTCACTTATTTTAAAAGCTATATTATTACATAACTTGTCATTCACTAGTTGGCAGCAGTACGTTCTGTATTTCCTCTCTGTTGGATTGTCAGTTTTATTTCTACTTTGCCTTTTAGGTTGAAAGATTTGTGGCATTGATTGCTCAAATGTCAAATGTTTTCAATAATAGTTCTTTTTTTTTTCTTTTTTTTTTGACCAAATAGTACTGAAATGAATTAGAGCTAAACAAAGGGGGAAGTTTATACATTTAGCATTTTTTCCATTTAGTCTATCCTTTGTTTTGTAATTATTATATAGAGTTGAGTTCTTATACAAAAATTAAATGGGATTGAATGAACTAATTAAGAATAACAAAATGAAAACTGAATAAATTTGTGACAGAATTTGAAATAGGAAGAAAGATAATGAAATAAAAAGCAGATTTATTTTGGTCGCTCAACTGCAATCTTAATTGTCTCACTCATCATTACTGGAAAAGAAAGATGTACCACTGAATGATGACCATTTACTGTCAATCTGTAATACTAATAATAGTAATAGGGATGTCCCAATCAAGTTTTTCTGTTTCTGTTCCTGATCTGTCATTCACTGACTTTGGCACAACGTATTTTTCACAAGATACTTAATCCCAATACAAATGCCTTTGTTCAACACTATAAAGTTTATTTTGAATTATTGATATGTTATGAATAAAAATTTAACTGGTGAAAGTGACTCTTAAGATTTGTGGGACTCTAGAGAGAAGAGAAGAGAGAAGTGAAGTAAATGATCGTCATTGGATCTGCTTTATTTTAGCTGATAGCGATCCTTTAAAATCGTTCTAGATAGCAATCCTTTTGTTCGGCTTTGGAGGTCTCTCAATAATGATAATAAAAACAAAAATATATTTCTAAGAGGTTGGTTTGAGCCCAGGTCTTACTTTTATTTTAGACAGTATTCAACTTGTAGCCCCAACTCTTTGCTTGTTTTACAGTCATGTTGCAGTAGCTCCAGTCCCATGCCCACTTCCAGCCATACCCTCCTCTGTAGCCCAACTTAAGTCCACAACAGTCCAGAGTGGAATCAATACAGTATTAGAGTGATGGTATGCTGTGGCTAGGGCTTAGGTCATTTTATGGTGTGGACATGGAAATAGAGGATCAATCAGAGCCATGATATCTTATTACTAACGTTAATTCACCCAGAGCAGTATGGATCCATGCATTAGACTGGCTGAGCCTTGATTTAAAGCAGAATGGAATTGAACGTGGAAAGGATTGTGTGTATGTGTGTGTATGTGCTACTGTTTCTGTGATTGTTATTTTTTTGGTTTATTTGTGCCTCACATTTGTGCGTTTTTGAGTATTAATATGCACAACAAAACAAACATCTTAATGTTTTCTAGTTATGTTAGATGGATGCCCTGTAACTCAAATCAGGGGAATTCCACACTAGAGGAGAATGAAAGAGAATAACATGTCCTACACTTCCTTCTTCAACCCTGAACAGTCACTACAAACCTCTGCCAAACAGCTTCACTTATGAACCAAAGCCCGGGTCTACTGAGCTGGTCATCATTCACACAGGCCCTGTTGCTAGTGCCTCCTGGGAATATTTCCTGGTGTACAATATTTCTGAGGAGCGGGGCTCGCCGGAGAGGGGTCGCCCTGAAAGCATGTTTTATTCATCCAGCCTGTCACGCGGGGTGGCTTGTTTTGGTTTTTGTTTAATGTTTCTTCTGAAGGCCGGCATGTGCGTGTGTGTGTGTGTGTTTAGTTGCTATTTTGGTGTGACTGTCTGCAATTCCTCCTCTCTCCTTCTCTCTACATTGATATTGTGTGTGTGAGCAAGAGAGGGAGAAAGAATAAGTCTGTGCATGTGTTTGTGTGGGTGTTTCATCCCTGGAGAGATGAAAAGCCTAGGACCATATGTTATGCAGCAGTAGGCCACAACAGACAGCCCTGTTGTGGAGTTCAACAATAAGGATTGCCCAATGGCTGAAGGCCAGTTGGAAGTTCATTTGGACCAGTTGCCTTGTTAATTTGTCGCCAAATTGATCCAGTGCCGGAAAAATAAGTTTTTGCTGTACTGCTTCTCTTTGTCTTTCTGCTGTATTCAGCTCTGCCATTGGCCAACTCAGCCCTGTGTTAAAGTCTGACCAATCCAGAGCTTTTACTTCAAGAATGGAAGAATGGCACGGCACCATCATGCTCCAAAGTAGCACTGTGATTGGACTTCCATAATATGATGTCTGTCGCATATTTGCTGTATACATGATATGTTGTTGATACCCTGTAATTAAATGAGATCTGTGCACTTATTTTGGCAGGAAATTTTGTTTTTCCAAGGGATGAAGTAGCAGTCTTGTTTGGCCACTGTAGCTTCTGTTTTTTCTGTGGCAGGGACCCTCTGTGTGTTATTCCCTCCTGGTGATGCTCCTGTTTGTTGAAAAGAAGCAGCTGGTGTGTATCAGAGGTCTCCCCAAGCCAGCAGTGAAAGTTAGCAGTGACAAGCACCATCGTGCATGAGGAATTGGTCATCTCCACTTCAGTCAGGAACATTTGTTTGACATCGGATAAACACATCTAACCTTTAGTCACCCATTGCTGATGTTCCTCGACACCCAGTGCTCATCATGAAATTAAAGACAACTGATCCCGCTTTGCTGTGAACAGTTTCTTGAATAAAAGCCATCCTGTTACTATGTTATTGTGAGTAAAACAAGTACAGCTTGAACATTATTACCAATAATTACACCTTCCAGCGTCACACACTTTTGAAGCACACAACAACAGCTGGTGGCAATTAGTCTGTATGTTGATAAAACAGGTAGGTGACAACCCCTCAGAACGTCCAATTATTGCATTAGTGGGAGAAACTTCAGCACAATCTACATTTCTACAGCAATAACTATACTAGTACAACAATATGTTCGTGTCATAATCACCACCATGTTGTTATTCTTAAGATGGATACTTGAACCTGATCTATATATCATCAGCTGATAAACTGACGAATCAGTGTTGGTGTATATGTTATGTGATATACAAATATTGTAATATAATAAATGTAATACGATATAAGTTTATCCAGCAGAAGGAACTATAATCAACAATACTGTGATAAGAAGCAGAGAGTGAGAAAGAAGAAGCAGCTCTCAGCAGTGTCAACTAGAATTGGTCTACAATGTATATGTAAAATTATTAAACATTTTAATATATGTGAATATAAGGGAGCTTTCACAACAAAGCTGTTTGGTCCAATTTAAACGGGCCAGAGTTTGTTCCTTGGATATCCGCTTCGTTTGGGCAGGTGTGAAAGCTCATCCGAATCCACGATACTGGGCAGATTCTTCACCAAAGTAAACACAAAAACCCCAAGACTGCATAATTTTGGTGATGCTCCACTGTTTGTTTTTGTTGTGAACAAGCCAGTTGAAGGGGATGGATTTACGTTTTCGGTCCTGGCCAATTGATGAGCTGGGTTTTCTTCTTCCTCATGCTTTTTTTCCTTCCTGGTCAGTCCTCGTTTCGGGCAATTCTGCCCCCAAACGAGCAGCTGTTGTAACTGCATGATGTTGGTCCACTTTCAAGTGCACTGTAAAAGTGAACCAAACTAAATGAAGGTGTGTCCCGTGCCCAATCAAACCGTATCCCCTGGATTATTCTGGCGTGCAAGTTATTTGTTTAAAGAAGCAGCCTTATGTTCATCTTTCTACATACAGTAGAAACAGTGTCATTTCATTCCAACTCAAAAATTCAGTCAGCAGCCACGTGTAATCTGTACATTTTTAACCGTGTCTGTCTTAAAAATCCCATCATGGTCGGGCTCTAATGGATACTGTTAGTCAGTCGCTGAAAAAGTTTTTATCATTTTACTTTTTGTTCTATGTTTTCTCTGTTAAGCTGCTGTAATGGAAGTCAATAACAGTATTTTTGTAGATGTTACACAGTCTTCCAGGAGGGGGAATGTATTCTGCCCTCTGAAGTAATGGAAAGCATTTATGGTGAAACAGAGGAGGTTTTGAGCCTGCATTAACAACAGCATTAAGAGCATCAACAGGAAGTTAATAGGAACAGATCAGAAAACATTTTTTTAAATGAAAACATGATCAAATATACATCAAAAAGGGAAAATGGGAAATAAAATCTGTTTAGCAAAGGTCTGTCTCAAATAAAAGACTGGTTCTCTTCAATGAACACTATAAATATAGTGTATCAAGGGCTATGTACATTTTGAATTAATAAAATGTTAAAATAAAGTTATTTTAATTTTATTTTAACATTGCTTAAATATATGACATAGTGGTAATTTTAATATTTGTTTACTAGCCTGTTGGCATCATCAAACAGAAACAAGTCTTTAACCTTGAAGAAATGAACCTTGCTTTTGTACTGGAGCCCTCCTGCTTTCATGGCAGCATGAAACCTAAACCACACAGGCCGGTATCAAGAAATAGGTTTGGATATCAAGCAAACAATTTAAAACCCGTATCTGGGATATATTTTGAGTGTATCAATTACAGCATGTGTTCATTCTTGAAGGTTAAGGCCGATGATAGGGTAGAGAGCCACTAATCCTGAATCTTTCCATGCACGTTGAGCTCAATTTTTGCCACAGTGGTTGCAAACAATAAAAAACATAAACTTACCATTTAATTTTCACAAATACTTTTAAAACTCAAATTTAAATTTAATGTTCCCCCATGCGCTGCCATTTACCAAAAACTGACTGAATCAATTTAAGAGAGAGGCTGATTTCAGTCCAGTAGAATTCACATAATCAAAACCAGCGCTGAGGCATTTGGACTATTAAGTGGGACTAAAGAAACTTAAGTACGCACAGAGGAGGCAAATGCAAATAACAACAGTGTACAAACATTCTTTCGCTAATTTGCCTGCGGCTTATTGCAGCATGCTAAAACACAGAGACAACTATAATAAAACAAACTTGACGCTACAGTGGTATTAGTGGGTCTCATATTCTGTGGTGAAAGACTAATCTCTCAAATCATGGCTGGAAAATTGGTTTTCGAGGGAGCATCAGAAAGAATAATCTCTGACAGGATCAAATGCCCTGCAGTGATTAGTAAAATAATATTGTGTGTGATAACAAAATAAAACCTGTTGCATAACGTTTATAAATAATTCCACCGAACTATATTTTTACATTTGATGTTATTGTGACTGTTACTGGTTGTCACAGATGTTCGGTTGCTTTTATACATTTTTAGGGAAGTGGATCTGCTGAAACTTGCAGATTCAGCAAAAATCAAGCTTGTTTATGTATAGCAGTGTTATGGTTTGCTCCTGTGGATGTCACTATACTCTTACATGCTCCCATCAAAAGCAACAACACACACTTACTGTACAGTTTGTACATACAAACTGCTTGTTTATCTGCATTCATGTGCTCCCCCATGCAAATGCACTTTTGTCATTTTTGTTTTTGATCAAACCCAACAATAAAGAGACATTTCCACAAACACTAGCCCAGCTTAAATGTTTTAAATTCCAGCAGGAAGGAATATGTCTGAAGTTTACACAAACACCTATACACCACCCACTCACACAGACATCTCTGTATCCTCTTGTGTAATAAGAGAGGGCAATCGATACTGTCACACTGAAAAATCAGAACAAAGAAAGAGACCAAAGTGAAATTGACAGACAGGTGGGGGAGTAACAGGTTTAAAGTTAATTTGTGCTCCCTCTCTCCTTCTTTCTCATATTGTCTCTGCAAGACTCTCCTCCCCTTCATCTCGCCCCCCCTCCTTCTATTTTTTCTCTCCATCTACTCACACACCTTCCCTGTAGAGGTCATTTTAAAGACAAGGTTTAGTCCAATCAAACTGAAGTTGTATAGCCCTAGTTGTGGCTGCCTGATTGAGAGTGACATTGACACGATTACGACAGACAAACTAGATTAAGAACGACGTGGCACTCCCTCCCTTTCTCCGTCTACCCTCTGTTCCTCTCCATCTACCCTATTCTCCCCCTCCTTCATTCCTCTTTGCTCTTGTAGTCTTTGAGTACACTGATGTATTTCACACACATTTTGCCCTCTAACGGCACTCTACAACTTCAGCTTTACTCATTTTCGTGTGCCCAACAAAAACTCGCATGCAAGTCCAGCCAATCAGGATGAGCCTACTTCACGGTGCCACCACTACAACAGCAGATTTAGATGGCTCATAGCCACGGATTGGCAGAAGATGGTACAATTTTCTGTTCTTCTTACTCAGGCGTGGTTGTCAAATTTGACTCACACTTGCAGTGCACTACTACCAGAATACAGGACCAATCACAGAGTGCTTTTAAGCAGCAGTCGGCCTTTTAACAGCTAGCACTTTTCTTAAATCTCCTCAACTCATTGTTATGATAGCAAGGTACAATGTAGCAGCAGACCCAAAGCTAAGCCCACCACTTACATACTTATAGCTTAAAAGTGTATTGTCTATGTTGCAGAGGAGCAAAGATTGTCATCACCTCTGGATGTTTCTTTTCTCTTATGGCCAGAATAGGAAAACAGCTTAGTCTGGTGTGGAGTGTACCTGTGAATACCCATGTAGAAAAGTTGGGGACAGTTTCTTGGGATGAAAGTGGTTATTCCTCAGGCTAATTAACAGGCTGTGGATGAGTTTGATGGGAGTGATGTGTGAGTAACCCCTCCACTGACTTGACTTGAGGTGGAGTGTGAACAGCACAGTGGCCACTGGCCTATTCGAGTAACACGGAGAAATACCCTGCTTCTTCTCTGACTCTGCATCTTGCAGAGGTGACTCCTTCTGGGAAAGGCTGACACAGGACGTGACTACCTATTAGCAGCCCTAGCTCTGCCATACTAGCAGTACTACCTCTCCTTCACATCCTCTCACTAAAACTGTTATGAGAGTGAAAGTATGTCAGAATCAAACATTTTTACCTCTCACATTCCTGTTGTCCCCTTGTCCAGAGCCCTAGGAGTTAGAAAGAGGTAGAGTAGAACTAGAATCTTCTGGTGCTTTACCGGTAGATTACCTAGATTACTTAGATTAAGATGAGCAAAAACTTTTGCTGTGTCATGTTTTCCCCTCTCTACCAACCTTAGGCACTGTTGTGTGAGATATATTATGGGTGTTCTGGCTTACACTCCTTTTCAGTGGGTGCGGGCAAAAATTTGTTTAAATCCCCAGATGGAGGGTCAAGTAAGTAAGTCAAGTAGGCTGTGGATGTGTTGTTGCTATTCCCATCATGTCAATCCGGTTCTTGTTGAGAACCGGTTCCGTGTGTTTCAATTCCATGGAATCGTTTGACAGTTTATCTAACGATTCTCTTAGCAATTACAGAAAGCACGAATTACGTTGCGTAACTTTCGCAAGAAGTTACGCACGCTCAATTCCAGCAAGCATGACTAATTACACCATGCAACTTACGCAAGTTTGGCACGTGCGGTGCAATCTGTAGTAAACAATGGCACCCACTCGGTTGAAATGCTCCAAAGTTTGGCTGCATTTTACCAAAACAGATGGCAATCATTGCAAAGTGGAGGTAACAGCTTCGGGAGGGAACACGACAAACATGCAGAAACATTTGCGCACACAACATGCAATATTTTGAAAAGAATGTTGTGTTTTTGACACGCTTCGGACTGGAGATGAATCTCAACCTAGCAGCAGCGGCAGCAGCCAGGCTATGACCACCTCTGAGGTTACTACGGAAGGTAACTCTGGTAAGGAACACACTGCCTACCATGTGCCTCTTGGTAAAACATGCTACATGCCTCTCTTGACCTCCCTGTTGGTTTTGTCATGATACTTCTAACTAGCAGAATCTATAATGGAATCGTAATCGTAAAAACCTCATCAATTCCCATCCTTAATCATACTGGGTACTATGATATATGAATAACCATCAATTCACCGATCCAAAATCCGGCCTCCTTTAGACAAGCTTGACAAACAGAAACATGGCCCCCCTGGTTATGGTGGTGCCTCAGTGAGCATTAGGTAGTTTGGGGATCTTTTCTGATTAACAATAATTCACCTCATCTTAAAAATATGTCAGCAGGAGACCTATCCTGTCCAATCTCTTTTCATGTTACCACAGTAAAGGAGGAAACAGACCTGCTTGATGTTCCTCATGTGACATTACACAAACTCCTCTTGGTGTAGCTGTGTGTTAGCCAGCTAGCGTTTTTACTAACATTTGCTAACACAAGATGTGACTATATTGGTGGACCATATGGTTATTGACTGTGTCTTTTACAGGTCCCCCAGCAACATCTTTCAACCATATTCAAAACGTTGTTTTCTTTTGATCGCGGACAAGCCTAGCACATAACACATGTAGGCACAGGAAAGAGGGCAGCTGACCGGGGTTCCACTGGATACCAGGCTTGCTCGACTGTTGCAGCTGAAGCGCAGGTCATTTTCACTTCATCTTTTACATATGCAGGTTTTATTTACCCCTTTCAAGTCCAATCTGTTACCCATTTCGTTTTTATTTAATTATGAATTGCTTAACCATGTTGTTGTTGTGTTGTTGCATATGCATGTATGTATTGCCATGCATGCAGTGTATATTGTGCATATGATTCTTTTTGTCTGTCTGTATGTCTGTCTTTGTCTGGGCCTGTTTAACTGTGTGTGTATGTGTGTGTTTGAGTGTGAATTCTGCTATGAGCGGGGCGAAAGACAATTGCTCGGTCTGATCTAATAAGCGTTCATCTCATTTCTGCGCTTTCTCCTCACCTCTTCCTCTAAACTCTGTTAGTATCGGTGGCCAGATTAGCTTAATGAAGTCCTGGGGAAGTCACTTTCCCTTTAGATGTATCTCCTCTCCACACTTCCACTCTCTCAGCCTGCTACATGCTGCACACTCTGCTTCCCAGAATGGTGCCTTGTAGACACAAGTTCTCATATACGTTACATCAACTCAATGTAAGTTATATAGTGAGTCTTTGAATGTAACACTGCTCTTTTGAGTGACATTGATCCTGTGGTGATTGACCTCTGATCTCTGACTCTTCTAGCTGGCCCTCAGGGACCAAACCAATATGCGCCATCAGCCTCTCCAAAATCTAATCACTGTTACACATAATACCACTGAGTGCTATTAACTTACCATCAGGTTATGGACTAGCTTGTGACAACACACACACACTATTGTACTGACATATCACACTGAGATGAATATAAACACGCTATTAAAGCTGCAGTGAAGTAGATATTTCTCCTGTTTTAGAAAGGGGGGTGCCAGAGAGATAAATGATGACACCTTAGTAATTATACAGGTACACTTTCCTTCGGGGTAACCGCTTGATCATACATCAGGATCTCTCAGCAGAACATAACTCCTAAAGAGCTTTCATTGATTTGTCATAAGACAAAAGCAAGAGAATGCAAGTGTTGGCGTCGCTGATATAATTCCCTTCATTCCTGTGTTCATCCTAAACACATAATGTGTGTTTTTATAGCCTAATTCTGAGTTGGTAATCTCTCTCAATGTTCTGAAGTGTCTCCATTAATGATTGCATCAATGGAGTGGTTTTAGTTCCCCTTGAGGGACAGAGTGGAAGGACCCCATTCTGTATCTCCTCAGCGATCCATCTGCAACTGGTCAATACAGAATGATTGACCTTGTATATGCTGTATATACATACTGCTGTGTTGTGCAGGGGTGCTTCTTTATGTGTTATAAGATACAATAAGACGTGCGAGATCCTATATGGAGTTCATATTTTTGCTTCAGAGAGTATTGCATGCTTATGTCCGTCTGTGTGTGTGTGTGTGTGTGTGTGTGTGTGTGTGTGTGTGTGGGTGGGTGGGTCTGTCCGTATGTGTATGTGTGTATGAATGCTGAGGTCTCTTTCATCCTGGCCTATCCCTGGGGACAGGAGTCATAGTGGGCATGCACCCTACTCCAGACCTTCTTTGATAATCTTCCCTAATTGGTCTGAGTCGCAGTCTCATGAGAAAGCTAATTAAAACAAGGTGTTGAAGGGGAAAATAACAAAATAATTGTGGTCGTGTATAGTTTTTGCGCACGCTCATGCCAATATCTGTGTATATTCATGTGAGACCGTGTCTCAGTGAAGTCATTTGTTTACAGAGACGTGACTCGCCGTTTGCTTAAGAGTTGAGTCATGTGTTTATAAGCAAAAGTGCGATTGTGTCTTTTTTGAGCACTATGTATTAAGACATTTTTATTTCTACTGTATTGTTTTTGTCCATGAGCGATGCATTTACATATATGTAATGTATACATGTATGTGGCTGAGTGAATGCGTTGGGGACAAGCAGATTTACTGCAGCTCTATGACACACTGATTGAAATCTGCCTTTTATGGAGTTGCATTTTCTGCACGAGGTAAGGATCTATCGAGCCAAACGTGAGGTAAATCTTCAGTGTTTTAGCTCTCAACCGTCTCCCTTCTTCTTCTCACCTCATTCACCTCACCATTTTGTCTGTTTTTACTTTACTCTTTGCTCATATGACTTTTATTTCCTTTGAAGTGGTTGTTGTCATTTAAAGTTACAATAGCTTTATTGTTGTTTGAGATTTCTGTGCTGCACATTTATTTATTTATTTATTTTTCCTCTAATATTCGTTGTTTGATTTGTGCAGATGCTCTGTGTTGTTGATTCAGCTTTGCATTCATAGACCAGAGAAAGACAGGAACAGGGGTGGTTGGGGATGTTGGGAGTGTTGGAGGGAGTCAAAGATTCAAAGAGATAAAGAAAGGGGGGAGGGAGAGTCACACATCGTGAGAGAAGAGAGTCAGGGCATCTGAGTGAAGCATGTTGGCGCTCCACCTTTTTTTTTTGTCATGGCAGCCTGTTCAATTTGTTCTCTTCTTCTTCTACTTCTTTCTCTCTCTCATTTCCTTTTTCCATCACTGGCCATCTCCATTTACTTATTGAGCTGTTCTGTCATTGATCTGTCCATCGACTGGCCCTCTGATCCATCCTCCATCTGTCTACCACTGACAGACTTTTAATTGATGAGAGAGCAGGTCAAATTAAGCAATTAGGCCAAGTGGCGGAAAAAGAGACAGAGCGGCATGTCTTTTTCAGGTAGACAGGGGGCGAGGTGGGGTGGTGGAAGAAGGCGAGGAGGAGGAGGAGGAGGAGGGCTGGAGTGGCAAAAGAGTGAAAGGGAGGGAGTGAGGATGTTGTGAAGGATAATGAATGCGGGAGGCATAGGCAGATGCGGAATGTTTACGCTTTTTCATTTTGGAATTTGAATGAATTTTTCATAGCTATTCATAAAAAATCCATCAATATTTCACCTGGGGAGAGTGAAGGAGAAAGAGAGAGAGAGAGGGGGAGAGAGAGGGAGAGAAAAAAGGACCCTTACGGAATGAGTTGTCATGAAAGTCCATTGAAGCAAACAGAGTCGCTGGAGAAGAAGAGAAAAGAGGGAAGGAGGAGGGATGGAGGGATGTTTATGCCGAGGACACAAACACCTAGATAGGGGAAGCGGTGCAGGAGGAGGGGGTAGTGAGAGGAAGCGATGAGGAGGGTGAGGGGGGGCGTACAACGTAAATGTCTGGGTGAGAATGAGAACGATGGCTGGTGTGGTATCTGTCGGAAGGTGTGTATGTGTCTATGTGTTTGTGTGTGTGTGTCGCGTAGTCTGAGACAAAGCCATATCAACCACCCCCTCTAACAGTAACAGCAGGAGTGGGGTTGTGTTAATTTTCACTTTGTCAAACCCCATTATGTGAGAAGAACGTCTGATCCTTCCCATTAGCATACAGTGGGCCCAGACACCAGTGATAGGATTTCTGGTACCTTATTGCTTTCTTCCTGGGAAACAGAACTGGGAGTCACGAGATACGAGGTGCAGAATCAACCAGTGGCTTTCCTTTTCCTGCTTGGTTGCCACTCCTATTTTATAATATCTACACAAATACTTCATACATGAAGGTTCATTTTCAGTTTTAAAAATGTTTTATCAACTCTTTTTGACCTTTAACTTACTAAAAGTTGCATGACCCCTGAAATTTCACTTGTCCTCTCCTGTTTGCACAAAAAAAAATGTAAGTACTGAATAATGGAGAAAGAAATTTGATTAAGTGAAACTGACTTGAATGCTAATAGATTAGAAGCAACAACAGGTCCAGGTCCAGTGTGTGAAATTTAGGGGGCTCTATATAGAGAATATGGCAGACTATGCATGATTATGTTTTCATGAGTGTATAATCACCTGATATATATATATATATATACTTTAGAATGAGCTTTTTTTTTTTAGCTTTGTCTACCTCTGCTGAATAAATCACTTTAGCACTTCAGCCGTTTGGGTACTCCAGGTGCAGTTCACACACTGGGTAGGAGGACATGAGGCACATTGCCAAAGATGGCTTCTTCAGTTCGTCCAAGACAATGCTGCTTTCCAAGATGTTCCCTGCTTTTAACGGGTTCAGCAGAAGTAAAGCCAGGTGTTGGGCCATGACTTCCTTAGAGAGGTGTTGATTCAACCTTTCGAGGATGTAGTTTGTGGTGCTGTTGAATTGTTTTACATGATACATTATTATGGAGTTGTGATTTAGCCTACCCTCATTATTATAAATGGCCTGGACAAAATAATAGATACAATACAATCGAACAGCACCACAATATGCAGCCTTTGAAGTGGTCATAAAGGTGAATCAATTCATCTCAACCAAAACAGGACTCTCCAGACACTGTGTATCAGACCTTAGCTATGTGTTCCTAATAGAAGGGCTACTGAATGTACATCTTTGCTTCAAGATAAGTAGAGAAATGTATTCAGAGCTGATGCACTGGACAGGTCACAGACCAGTGATCAGTGAGTAGGCTTGACCCCGCACCCTCTTGTTGAACTCTGACTGTACCATTAAATCTACCTCGGGGAGAGGTTATGTAGGATGTCATTTGCATGAATTTATGCCAGAAGGCGAGTCAGTCATCTGTCTACAGGTAGTCAATTAAATATCTAATTAAGTGGGGAGGAGTTTGAATAATGTAGAGGTATTGACCAGCCTGGTTGGGTGGGTGGGAGGGATGATAGCCGCGTCTAAATCAGTGCTGCCTTAGATGGGAGGGTGATATTAACTACTGAGTATTTGTCATACTGTAAAAGCACTTGGTACACTCGGGTAATCTAACATTAAACTCACATCATACTGAATTTTCAAGATCTTTCAGATAATCCAGAAATGGTTTTGTTAGTTGTCACCATGAAAATGATTTTATGGATAAAAAGAAACTGGAGGTAGTTTGGTTGCCTTGGTCCAAGTTGCCTTGAGTGTTCACACTGACTTACTCAAAAGACCCAGGAGCTGTAAACAAGAAGTCTTACTGACAAACAAGTAACTCATTAATTGGACAGTTTTGGTGACCTGTCAACCTGCATCATCAGCATTGCACAGCAAAGACAGGCAGGCGAAAGTCTCTGCACTTAATTGCGCAGGGTTAAGTAGGTGCTTTGCATCTACAAACAATCAATTAACATGTCAACACTCTTTCCCACCTACAAGACTGTCAGCAAATACCACAGTATATTGCAAGCATATTTATGTGTAACCCACATTACATTTGTGCCACGTCATTGCTGTCAAGCAATGGTGTGTTACTATATTACTACTCTCCTATGATTGCCTTTATCTGCCAACACAGTGGTTTCTCCTTAAATGCAGCTGCTTTTGAGCCATGTCATGAAGATCGTACATGATTTACTTGCTGACGGATTTAATGGTAGAAATTGTGAATCAATGTTTGTGTCGTCGTCGTTTTCGCCTTACTTATTTTAGTTGCATTGCATTAGATCTAGTAGAGATGCTGGCAGCCCTCACACCCGATCAGAAATATCTTTATCTCTCGTGCACACTTGTATTTGTGTGAGAATTTTAGTGGGTTTGCCTGTTTAAAAGAAATACAGGTAGACTAAGCCTGCAGACGCTTACAGTATTTATACAAAACCTGCATAAATACAGGTGGATTACAGCTGTTAGAGGCATAATTAAATCTACCTAATATCTCATAATAACTCTCTTGGAGAAATGTTCTATAGTTTGTTTTGTTTTTTTTTGTACACAGTGGCAGATGTTTCTGCAAACCTTTTCACCTAACCCTGCCTTCTGTAACCTCAATTAGTTATGTGTAAAACAACAACAGTAGCAGCCACAACAATGCAAACATATCGCCATGAACAGGTGCTCTAAAACATAGTGTGCATGTGTTTTTGCGTAAGTTGGCAGTGCTAAATTTGTATGTGGGCACTTGGCTTAGTGCCAGAGTGATTGCTGGATTCTGCTCTAGAGAGACCATGACCGCAGATATGTCTCTGTTTATGTTGCGTCACAGTGGTTTAACACACAACTATGCTGTTTTGATGGCAGTGAAGCCACAGATGGACACAGATACAAGCTGAGATAAAAAGATATTATAAGATGATTGCCCTCTTGCAGTCACACAGAAAGGCAACACGGTTCCATGTGGGTCCCTCTTTCATGGAGGTTTCTCTGTGTTTTCCAAGAACTTTTGGCTATGGAAAAATGAATAGATAGGAATCAGCATGGAGCAGCACATAACTGTCTGAGAGAGGTGACAACGCCCTCAACTGAATTGGTCTCGCAGCATAGATGAAGTGAGGTCAAGGGCAAGAATTCAATATTGCACCTTCCCTTTTCAAAGCATAATAGAACCTGAGAGGATCCAATGAATTCAGTTAAGGCTGATCACATTTCTTACATAATTTGTTTTGTTAGCTGGGCATGTAGCTTGAAAAGGAAAAATCATGACCTTGTGAGGGAAAATATCCAGTCCACATTTCTCAAATATACAAAAGATTACATATTACAGTAAAAAGGTTCTGTATGGCAACCATGGGCTTAATGTATCTTCTGTCTCACCACCATTTTTAAATGTGTGTGATTAGTCAAACAGGAGTATTCATCCAATAGTCATTTTAAAACAAATTCAACTCAAAGTTTTGGTCATTTAACAAGTTAGTTACAAACGTGTTTGATTCAGGCCCACATCAGATGATGAATGCATAAAATCTATTAAACTCTGTTAATTTCCTGATGCACATTATGTGGGAATAACTGTGTGTTTAAAGTGTTTTGTTCGACTGTGCTTTGTGTTTTGGGGCAGACAGTCTGACTGATGGGCATATGGTGAGCGTGGTGCTGTGGCACAGCTGACTGCCTCTGACATGACACATAGGATGGGGCCTGGAGGAAATGAGTGGAGAGTCCCTCATTCCTCACAGAGTGTTTATGGCCTCCAGGTTTGTTGTTCTGTTTTCTTTTTTAGTCTTTTGTTCCTATTAGAGTTGATCAGCCTCAATGAATCAGGATTACCTACATCCGTTCTCCTCTGCCTCTCTTGCTTTTTCGTAGCTTCCCCCCCTTATTTCACCCTCCAACCCTCCCTTGCCCCTCACCCCCCACCGGCTCCCTCCAGATGTGTTAATCAGTACTCCCTGTTAACACATGATTCACCCCATATGTTTTCTACAGCACAAGGCCTCCACTTGGGAGCTGAGATTGTGCGTATGTACGTGTGTTCACATGAGTGAGTGCAACTTTGATGTGTCTTCCCTCTTATTCTCTCTCTCTTTATTTTTGTGCGTGTGCACATGTGTGTGTGTGTGTGCGTGAAAATCCACCAGGCTTGCCCGGGCTTTCTCCAAAGGGCTGCTGCTGTCGGCTCAAATCAACCTCCTCTCCCCATGAGTGAACAGACTAATCCATTTGTGTATCTGAGTACATGTTGTGTGTGTGTGCGTGTGTGCGTGTGTATGTAAGCATGCTAATCCAGGGGAGGGCCCTGCCTAACACCCCATGAAAACACTCTATTCACCAGCAATTAGAGGCAGGGGCCCTGGGCCCTGCACTACACTTCCACTGGGAAAGAGGGAGACAAAGGAGGGGAGGAGAGAAGGGAGGAGACAAGAAAGATATGAGGCTACCACAGGGATGAGAGGAGGGGCACTGTCTTTTCCATGAGGGATGAGACGACTGGGCGGAATATATATCTGAAAGTGGAAAGGGACAAGTTTATTCCTCGGATTGTTTCCAAGCCAAGTGTTGAATTACGCATGTCTGTCAACAAGACACAGAAACTGACAAGCTGACCAACAAATAACTTGTCTTTTTTTTTTCCTGGTGAACCATCATTAATGGGTAATTGATATCTATGATGAATCCAGACTGATCGTTATCCACTGGGAGAGATTACACAGAAACAGAGTTGGATAGAGTCGCGGTTATGAGTTAACGGTCTGGAGATGATCTCTGTGGAACACGACATCTTTCTTCCATTAGAGTCTGCTGAGAGACGGGATTTATCTCTGCCTCGCTGTCTGTCTCTGATTGTTTTTTTTACAAGTCTTTCTAACGGTGTGTGTGTGTGTATTGTTGAAGGTTGTTTTTTGACCATGTAACCCACCGTGAACATTCATGTAAAACACTAAATGTACCACAAAGAAACACCAGCACTGGGCACCCAACAACCACAAAAACAATTGCACCCACGTTTATGCTTGTGCAGGGTTTTCTAAAGTTAGCTGCTACAAAGCGAGACTCGTGGTCAAATCAGGAGAAATGTATGTAACAAACCTTTGTGGGGGATTTTATGTTTTGCTTGCTCTTGCCATTGATGCATTCCTGAAAATCATATCAGGGGGAATATTCAAAGGCCACAGCTGCCTGACATCAACATCAAATAAACAATCAAACCAAGCTTGGCCTCAATCAATAAATCAGGCTTCATCACCAAAAATAGAAATGACCTTTCATACCTTCATCTGTACTTTAACGTATATTTGATTGACAGTTTTGTATGATTTCTGTCTGGATCCTCACCTAATGTCCTGCCTCAGCAGGTAAAATATGAAGTTAAAGAAGTAAGATAAGATAAACTTTATTGATCCTACATTGGGGAAATGTATTTGTTACAGCAGGCCAAAAGTAGGGGTATAAAAGAATGATTGAGTGATGAATAAAAATACAAATATATAAAATCTATATACACCTTTCAATTACACAGGTGACCATGGTGGATAATTGGAATTGTACACATATTGTAATACATACACAATGTGTATGCTAAAAACGTTGCTCTGTAAATCACAAGATAAATATAAAGGATGTATCCATCCATCCATCCATCCATCCATCCATCCATCCATTATCTGTAAGGGCTTATCCTCATCAGGGTCACAGTGGGGCTGGAGCCTATTCCAGCTGATAAAGGATGTATGTGTCAGGGCTGTTGTCAGAACGGCAAATGTAAAGCAGCAAAAGCACTGTAAGTTCTTAAAATATCAAAGTGTAACAAAGGAATGTTGAGAATTATTTTTTGGTTTTATTTTCAGAGATTATGCAAGAAAAGAGGGGATCCATGTTCTTATTCTTCATTCATGGGTCCAACCACACGATTATTACAGGTTTTTTTCTAGATAAGTAACAAATATTTTTGGCAGCACTGGTATTGGTCTGGCATTAATATGTCTCCACAATAGATGCACATTGCTTCTCAGAAGAGGGTTCTTAATGTTTTTATTCTTTCTTTTTTTATTTTATGAATTTATTTTGTCCTTTTTAGATGTCTTTTTTTCTTCTTTTTTTTGGATAAAAGACAGAGTCGATAGAGAAGAAACAGGACGGACACTCAACAAAGGTCTCAGACTGGAGTCAAAACATGTATTCTATCTTCAAAGCTAGCATTAAGCTGTAAGTATAGCTGTCAGAGATAGAGAGAGAGATCAAAATTAAGTCCCGTACACTCCTCAGAGGAGAAAACAACTCATCACTCTCCATTGACATTGTATTACACAAAGATTCCTCCTTGTGACTTTGGTCTGTGAGAAAGCAACATGAAAATATCTAAAAGCTGCTGTGTGGTGGACTTCATTTTATAAACAGCTGAACCGAAAGACCGACGACCCTTTAAGTGGACAAAAGGGGATATAGGCATTAAGACGTAAGGCAGCATCAGCATGAAGGATGGGAAAGATGTCCTGACACACATGTGGCTACTATAGAGACAAAGGATAAATGATGATCTTACTTTGTGATTTGATCAAACAGTTATAATATGATGGACTGATGACCAACTTTGCCTTTTAGCTATGCTGCTGGCATGGCTAAAAATATAGCATAGATATAGATATAACTGTAGCAGAAGGAATCCCATTTGCTTTCAGGACACCTTCAGGGGAAAAAAGTGCCTCAACATCTTTAAGAGTTAAAATCTCCCTCATACTTTTTCCCCCTAACCTTTTTATTATAGTAAATTATGTGTTGGTTAATAATGAGGGTATGACTTCATATTTCAGTTCATTAAAACCATTGCTGAATTTCTTTCACCATGTGTACAAGGTTGTTGTTATAATCTTGGAATATGGAACCATCATACGGGCACAGTATTTAGACCATATGGTAAAACGGATCTTTTAAAACCGTCCCTGGCTGTAACCCCAGTACGACCATACAGAGCAATCATCAGAAACAACATGGCTACCCATACTGCTGCAGATCCACCACTCATGTTTAACAATTGGCCACAGATATTGTGGACACAAAGCATTTATCTTGGCTTCATCCAAACAAAACCCATATGGATGTTGAAAGAAGGGGTACAGCCACTCATCAGCCTGTTTTACTTTCTTCCATTGCTCAGGGGTTTTGGGTTATCTCCCTTTTACTCTGCCAAAAAATGACAAGATGTTTAATTGAGCTTTGGATAATAAAGATAAAGGAGAAAGGATTAAATAACCTATTATTACAGTGACATAATATGACTTATGAATTGGTTAAATGATGTGAAAGAGTAAAAGGAGGTTTAAGGCCAGTGTGTGTGTAAAGTGCTGTTAAAGAGGGCAAATATAAATTATATGGTACAGAAAAGTGCCAAATAGATTAGTTAGCAATAACATGTACAGCAGATGCTCTTTGTTGGCCTGCTTGCACAATTCACCTTAAGTGCCAATGCATGGAACAAAGCCTTCTGCAAAACATACAGTGCTGCTGCATGAATACGCACACTCAACTGTTTTCATTAACGTGTTGTGGGCAGACACGCAACTGTCCATGCATAACCAGCAGTGCAGCAGAGCAAGTGGTGCCTTCAAATCATTGCCACGGGCCATAACCTTGAAAACTCAGTTAAAAACATTTCCCCCACTTCTTTATCGCTATTTATGTTGACAGCGCCTTGGCTGCTCAGAACGCTCAATCTATCAAAGCATTTCTCCCTGTTTCAAAACTGCTTCAGTGGCTCTTAGAGAAACAAAAAAAAGTGCCTTTAAACATGAATGAAACAGTATTGCTTTTGAACTCTCAGGTCCCTCGCAGTACCCTCCTCCTCTCTCCCTCTCCGCCACCGTTTCTCCTCCCTCCTGTCTTTTCTGCCAGCTTTAATTTTTAATGCTTGTTCCTGAATAGGTTTGTAATAAAGAATAGGTACAGTAAGTAGCATAAAATATTGATTTTGTACATTTCCTTATGAATTTTTATTCTGTGGAATGATTAAATTTTTCATATTTTCTGCACTTGGGAGATTTGTGATGAATTCATCTCTGTTTATTGTGTGTGAGCACACAACTGGTGTTCCCAATTTAGGGGAATGAATAATGCAACCAGTGTCCTGTGCGTGTGACTGTGTGTGTGTGTTTGTGTGTGTGTGTGTGTTTTTTTCATAATGCTGGGTTCAGGTGTATACAGCTCGCTCACATAGGTAAGATAACTGTGTGTTCGAGTTTGGGAGCAACAGGATGCTTTCTCCCCCAGACTAAATAAATCTGAGGTTCGGTGACAGCCATGGAGGATACAGCGAGTGTGTCTATGAGAGAAAGAGTGTGTTATCTGTGTGTGCGCTTGTGATGTTGTGTATGTCTTTGCTTGGGGCTAGCTGTGAAGCGATAATTAACACAATGATATCATTAGCCATGCAGACGAGTGGCCACAGGGTCCCTAAAGAGACAGAGATGAAAATTAAAAAAAAAAAAAAAAAGGAAAACAGATTTCTATTTTCTACCGTCTGTTACTGTACTTAGACTGGAACTCTCTCCAGTCTTCGGTTCATTTTAAAGCACGGCTTTAAATCAGTTTACTTCAGCCTGGAGACAGCTCAGTGTCATAACCTCCAGTGCATACATGCCAATGCTGTCTCACTTATGCACCCACGTTCACACACACAACACATGCACGACTTTACAATGCAGAACACAAACCTGGTGTAATAGAGCTAAGAAATGCAGATCAGTAAAATGCATACTGTTTAGTTTTCTATAAAATATAGACTCTGAGTATGGTAAAGCAAACAAAAGATCCTCATCACTGGAGACAACTTCCTCTCTGACTTCTGATGGTAAAACTAATATCGCAGAGTGACACGTTTCATATAACGCCTGGACTCGATAGCAGACATCAACTTTTATTGGTTTCAGTGAGAACAGTAATTGCACAATGGTAAAAAGATCAAAAATAATCTCTTTGATGAAACGCCAGAGGGGGGGAAGGACTTCATTTGTAAGTGAATTGTGAGGCGAGTGTGTTTTGAGGGGACCTTGAGCGTGAGTTTGAACGGGGTCGATGCACGTTTGGGAAAGCCAATTCTGATCAATGAGAATGGATTTAGAGAGAGGCTGGGAGCGTCGCAGCACTACAGCGACTGAAGCTGCTGAAATAGACTTTATGAATATTAATCAGCAGGGGGTCGATAATGGGACAGGGCTGCTACAGTCAACACAGGGACACGCTATGGTGGGCTTGCGCATGGTGGGTGCATAGAGAAATATATATCTTTATATTGCAGGCTATCTGAAATTCAAACTGGTATTCAAACAAACTAATTGACTCTCATAATGAATATTTTTCCCCTGGAAAATGAAGTCAGGCATGATTTATTCATCACCCAAAGTGTTACCAAACTGCAGACACACAAACATTGTCCACACCCAGACCACCCAACCTCCAGCCCTCTATTGCTGACAAGCTGAGTGGTGTGATGGGAAAGCGTAGTAAATAAATGAATAAGCAGACAAAGCGTGTTTACAGTACAATGTGACCTCTCTCCTAATATCAACCAGGCTCTCTCTGCACCCCCAACACATGAACTTGAGGCCTGCTCAAGGGTATACTTGTATAATAATAAGCCTAGTGTGTGGATGTGTGTGTGGGTGAATGAGTGACTGAGTGAATAATATACCAGCTATTAGGGAAACAAATTGGGCTGGTGTTACCTTGCTTGAGTTGAGTGTGGGGTGCTGTCACTAATATGTTCTGACATGGTCCCCCAAGACCTGGGGAGGAGCGTGTGTGTGTGTGTGTGTGTGTGTATGCCTACATATACACACATGCTTGCATTGATTGTACACCGCTCTACCAGGGCTGGGTATGGTTTGAAATTACTAGTTCTGATACCTGATATCGGAGGTCCAACATTTAGGACCTGGTCAAAACAAAGCCATGGAAAAACCTACCCTAACTTAACATTGTTTCCTGATCCAAATAGACCAGATTACAATCAGACCCCAACTCCAAAACACAGTTGACTCAAACAGATCCTAAATGTGAGAGATTGCCAACGCTGACAGCAGCGTAATGGGCCACCTATTAACAAGCAACTGTGGTAGCAAATCAACAATTTTCCTGCACTTCACAGTCCACATTCTCAATTTCACCACTCAGATCTTTCCAGTTATTAAACACGCATACACACACACAAGACCTGCAGTTGTAACAACAATATAATATAGTAGAATGAAATATAATTTGGACCCTACATGACTTGGGACATCCCGGACAATAGGAACCAAGCAGACTCTCAAACTATGTTCACTTTTTGTTAACTTATTTTAAGAAATACGTTTTTTTTTATTCAACCAAAGAAGCTGAAGATCATGAATGTACAATTTTGTCTAAACACAAGCAGTGTATAGTCTGAAATCTAAACGTTATGATCAAAGACTGAGTAAAAACAAACATCAAATCCCAACTTCTGGTACTTTTTCCATTATGTGATTTTTCCAAGCAAACATGCATACACTACATACACACACACACACACACACACACACACACACACACACACATGCTGACACACTCTTTCTCGCTCTCCTGTGCCACTTAGATGAGTTAATGTGGTCAGTGTTCGCCCTGGCCTCTGCAGCATTGGACTGTAGTCCAAGGGCTGGAAGTCCAGGGAAGCTGAGACTCCAGTGTGCGCCCTATAATACCCCCTGAAGCTTTCTGAACTGGCTACAGGGCATCAAGCCAAGTCATAATCCAAGGCGTTCCAATCCGTTATTTTGAAAAAGCACAGTGATGACTGATTCTGTGTGCACATAGACCCCTGAGACGGATACATCCCTGTTCCACTTATCCTTGCTGCTGCAACTCACAGTGTCTCTCTATCAGAATCAGCAGTCAAAGTTCATGTGTTTACCTCATCACACTAAGGACTCTGAACTACTGCAGTACACACACATCTTTTGCAACCATACACAGCTGCTTTGCATTGACTCTGACTCATCATGTGTGTGCGTGTATGTATGTTTATGCATGCATGTGTGCATGCTCTTGTTTCATGTACCTGTGTTGTCTTTTCGTTGCATCTGTTTTCCCTGTTGTCAGTTATCGCACATGCAAGCTTCCGTATTGACCTGTCAACAGACGCTGCAAACACTTTTAAGCACAACAGATGTCAATACAAACACACACACATACTACATTGATTACTCGTAACATCTCCTCCAAATGGTCTACCCAGCAGAGGAGACCTGAAGACTCCCCTGGGAGCAGAAGTAAGGATTGAAGGAGTTAAGAAAGAAAACAGCAGAGTGGAGGAAATTAAGACCTCGATGCAAATGGGAGAAACTAATAGTCTCAACAGTGAGCGAGTAATTTTGGCTGCTTTACCAAGATACCCCACACTGATATATTTGTTTACACTTGCTTCGTTTTACTCATTTCATATAGAGCCTGTGTGGATCTGTGAGGCGGTCAGAACCTGCTTGGATTATATAGTCTCTTTTCTGTGTGTGTGTGTGCGTATGTGTGTATGTGTGTGTGCACGACTATCTGAGAAGTCCAAGGCCGCCTGTGCGTGGTGTAGAGATCAATGTAACCAGTCTGGCTTTGAGATGGAGGGAGCTGTCAGGCCTGAATTAGATGTTAAATCTTTTGGACAAAATGTATTGTGTTCAGAATTTATCATGTGCTGTTTCCAGCCCACTGATGTATGTTGTAGTAGCTCTGTGTGTGTGTGTGTGTGTGATGTCTGTGATGCTGCAAAGGTCCAGTCAGAATGTAGTGTTTCAGGGCTAAAGTGGCTGTCTGGGAAAACATGATAGATTCTAGTCATGGTGCTCTTTCGCTGTGATAACTTTCTAGGTTTCATTCTCTCTTGTTTTCTTTATTTTTTTATCACAGTTTTCTTTTCTCTCCATTTTTTCTGTCCCTTTAACGAACCACAAGGTAGTTTCATCTGCCCTTACTGTTTCTTTTTCTTTTTCTTTTTAATGCATGTATGCCTCCCAGGCAGTCCTCCAAGGCAGTCATGTTTCATATATCTGTCTTCCTTCAAACTGTATATCTTAGACCAAAGGTATAACCCATTTATCTTTGCTCTTGTGGCCAAGGCTCCCCACCATCTCTCCCTCTTTATCCATCACTTTTCACCCCATCACTCCTACTCTTACACCAAGTGCTCATGCGCCAGTATGTCTGTCTGCTGATTATGGAGCTGAGTGTCTGGGTAACTGCAATTTATCTGCTAACTACAATACCAGCTATGTTTTCCTCCTTCGAAAGTTAGCTGTTTTCCCCTGTCTTCTGTTTATTTGTTGAATATTTTATTCACACATGACAGATGTTCTTTGGCTTGTAGAGTTCTAAATGAATGTCCAAACTCTGTTTGTTATAATTTGTATTTTCCTGTCACAGACGATTGTTGATCTATCGTCTTCAAAATAGACTTTGAAAAACAAACAAACTGAATCCAAGTTAACAATTAAAAAGTCATTCGCGTGGTCAAGAAATCTGCCAGACAGTATACAGAGCTACGGACAATTCAGTGCATTATCCTGCCATTATCAAGTGAATAAATCAAAGACATGTATCTTAAACGTGACACAGTAGTATTCAGTAATAACGCAGCAGCACCCAACCAAAGGTCATTTTTATTTCAGTTGAATACTGATGTGTATTCTCCAAACAATTGTTTAAATTAACCAAAGGCTCTGGCTTTCTGTGGACACAGGGGATCTGGTGCTCCAGGGCAGCTGACCTGCTCTGTCCAGTAAATGATCCAGACATGCCTAAAACCCTCTGCTGTACTTCTAGTGTATTTTAGGCTGCTGCTCTCTGATCGACCAGTGCTCTCTCTCTAAGCCAAAACACAACAGGTAGAATATGATAGTGGCATTTTAGGCTGACTGTGGAGGTGTTTGACCAGTCTGTCTAATTGGCCGCCGCAGCTTGACATCGGATTGAGTTTTTCATAAAGTTGAATCTAGATCCACTTTTCCACCATGGACACCCGTTTGACCTGCACTCCCACAGTCAAAACATGCAACCCAGACTTAAATGAAAGATCTGCATTTTTTCGAGTGTGATTTGGTCTGAATCCGGCCTGACGTTTGAAAAAATCATCTTGTCACTGCTCTCCAGTGGACAAACTGTGTAATATTTACAAATTACCTGATATCTCGTTTGTGATTTCTGATTTTTTTTTACTAAGTAGCTAACATACAGTATACACTCAAGAAACATCGGTAATAAGAAAATAGTGTCGATATATCGGCCTGGCCGATTTATCTATCTAGCACTAATATACAATATGATGATTATAATATATAATTCAAATGACTTCCTTTTTGTTGTCTAGTGTGCTATATTTACTTTACACCATTTTATTTGACTTGACTGAGAATAACATGTGCACTATGTACAGGGGCCTCAAAAATTGACAGAAGTTCCCATAATGCAAAGCACTGCGAAACAGCATTTCAGTTTCTCACCACTTTTGACCCAAAGCTGGCCTCTGCATGACTGCCTACTTTGTATCCCTGATTATAGCTGTGAGCAGTGATGTTTTAATCACCCACATTTTGAATTTAACCTTTCCTTTCCCTACACCTCAATCCCGCCCCCTAACACACATGTGCACACCACACACGCATAGCTGCTCCACATGCATCCTCCGGTGCTACAATACAGAACGAGCACAGGCTTTCATTGGGCACAGTGGTCCCAGTGAGAAGTCGACCACAGCAATTAACAGCGAGATGAAAGACACCAGGCTGCCTGCTGAATAATTAAGATTGGTTTGATGAGCAGGGAGGGGCTCGGTGGGGAGGTTGGGTGTACGTCCTTACAGATGAGTGTGTCCAGTGATATAAAATGTGATATAAAACGCTTCTCGGACATGAGTAAATGAATTAGTGTTGGTGTGTTGATTGATTGGCTTTCAAAACAAGATGGAAGAGTGTAGATGGGCTTCACAATTTAGACAAAAATAATGTTTCAGACAACACTGAGGCACAGCGAAGAGTCCAGAAATTTTATTATCTCGTCCTCAGGGAAAGTAAGTTATGCTGCAGTGGCAGACTGAGAGCAGGCCCAGACGTGGTGACTGATTTTCAGCCATAGTGGTCTACCATTATGCAAACTACACAGCAGGGTCAATAATCACATTGATCGGACGGTTTCTGGTGAGGTAGAACATAAAGGAGAGAACAAAACCCCAGTGCATGAAGGGAAGAGTTTGATTGGTAAATTTGAAAGAAAAGGAGTACTGCAGGCAAGTGTGAGATAAAGGGAGCGAGAGATTGAGGCAGACACAGCAAACAGGAACTCTCCCAGGAGTGTTTCAGCCAAATGTATTTAAATGTATTCTGCTAATTACAAAACTCTAAACACATACACGCTGATGCAAACACTGTCTGGCATTTTGTAGCACCGTTGTACCGAGGTAATTACATGTGCCTGCTTTACACACGGTGCGTGTCTTTTTGTGCGCATTTGTGTATGTATGCATGGGAGTGTTTTCACAAGTGTGTGTGTGTGTGTGGATGGTGTCTGAGGGAGAGAGGAGAAGATAAAAACAGACTTACATGCGGGAGACACGATAAGCAGAGCCTTTTTCCACAAAGATTAAGTAGTATGGATTAAAGCAGAACATGCGGGTGGTTGGCTGTGCTTTCTCCCAAGTGAAGATGAATCAAGATGCTATTATATCTCAAACAAAAACATTAACTGTAGCGATTTACTTCAAAACAACTCAAGTGTCGTTGGGAATCCTATCTCCATTCATACCCAACTATTGTAAAACATATCTTAAACCTCTGTAGAGTGTTTTAGAGCATTCATTCAACAACAGTTTAACATTACCTCAATTTCACTGGCAGCTTTGTGTAAAGGACACACCGGAGTTTGTTTAGCGGTTAGGTGACAGGTACGGGGAACAGAGAGGCTGACAGTAACAGGGAAAGCATTGAGTGTAGTTTTCTTTCATTCTGGTGCTAATCTAACCGATCAGATAAAGAGCAGCTCTCAATAGCGACTCTTTAACCACCTGCTTGTGTGACCTCTTCATTGATTTATTGACCAGCGTCTGTCTGGACATTGGCAGGGCCACACACCTCCAAAACCACCACCATCTCCTGCACTTCCTCTCTTTCTTTCTCCTCCATCCATTTCACTCAGTTGAGTCAGTTATGTGGTCGCCTGCCTCACAGTAATTTCGGACACATTTCACCAACGTAAAGATGTAGGAGGATGCTGACATGGCCGGCATGACTTGAGTTGACTCGTGGTCAGGAGGGATGTTGACTATGATCACTTTGGAGGCAGTAGTTTTTGGTGCTGTTAGGCTGTATTGCATTATACAAAGAGGTGTTTCTATTATTTAGCCAACCCCCACTGATGCAGTGAACAAAATATTAGACCTAGCTTTTGCCCCTACAGTAAATGCACCTAATAAACTTGAATGTATTTGTAACAAGTCGTTATCTAATATATTGGCCTGGCTGATCTAGCTCTATTGGATATCGTTTATGTCAAAATTGTGATGATTTTAATGGATTATAGTTTATTTATTATGTTTCTGCACATAAAGGAAGTTTCTGTGATAAGTGTGACCAGCACACACATAGTAACATTATAATCTGTTGCAACAGAGCTCAATTTTTGTTTCAAGATTTTTTAAAAAGGCCAGTGCCAATGTCGCATCTTATGGTTTATATCATTATTATTCTTCTATTAGTTTGTTTATCTCAGCCAAATCACCCAGCTCAACCACACAAATTTGGTGGTCTTGGCCGTTCTCTTCTCCTCCCCTCACTTCTTGAACTACGAATCGCACATTGCATGTCCTCGGTTGAACCAATATCCCAGTCGTAGTGTTTGTCAGTAAGTCGGTGAAAAAAAAGTGCCAGCTGCATGACGAAAACATTTAACCTTGACTGTTTTCAATTTTCAGATCCTAAACAGTCACAGATGCTTGTCCATGTTGTTACTATGACTTGGACCAGCATCTGGCCAGAACAAGGACGTGTAATTTGAACTAAATTGCAAAGAGAAGCTTATTTCTCCAACAAGAACTGTGGGGAGACGAGAGGAAGAGAGCCAGGAGAAGAGAAAGAAAGACATGTCTCCGGGGATGCATTTTAATTCACTCAATTGCCCTATATTCCCCTGCAGTTTTTGTTTTGATGATAGTGACGCTTTGCATATCTTCACCCTCCAAGCGTTGAGGATGTGCACAAGAGGGGGACCTGTGTATGTGTGTGTGTGTGTGTGTGTGTGTGTGTTTTCTACCTTCCAGCATTAGGGTATTGTCTTCTACTACATTGGACGGGCACAGGGAGCTTGTGATGGTGACGCCATTAATTAGAGACACAGTGAGAGGAGGAGGGAGAGATTTCATGTCAGTGTTATAGCAAGTAGCAAAGACAATATCATGGTTCATGGCTTAACGCTTGGTGTGACGTTTTTGTCTGTTTGAAAGAAACATGTCATACATTCTCTAAAGACTTTTCGTTATACGCATTGTACACATTTCTTAAGTTAGCAGTTTATAATCAATCAATGAGCTGTATTATGAAAATTGTACTTTTTATGCAGTTGGAGTGCTGCATTATGTAACAAACCAAGTGCATTTATCTATCTTTAACCCATGCCTGGTAATACAGTTGGAGTATAAAGGCTTTTTTAAAAATCTGTTGTACTGGAACAAAGCGGTGTACACATATTACCTAAAAAATCCATTCATTGTGTCGTCACTGTGAGATTAATTTTTTTAAAATATACATCCAACCAGATGATGCTTGCGCTAGTTACGTAGGATTGAATCAAAGTAGCCAGTGGATCTGGCATGCGTGATCAAAGTTAGTATGACAATGTGCATCACTCAAATGAGAGTGCAGATGGAACACAAACAGTGTCTGCCACCTTCACATGGCTATACAGGGAGTTAATTAATTGACAGCGGAGGCGTTCATACTGGCAAGCTGTTGTGGATGAGGGCTGCTGATAATACTCTGCCTTGTTGGAATTATTGCGATAATTGAAATAAAACTGTAATTTAGATGTCTACCTGTTGAAAATGTGTAATGAAAATTGTAACAGACAAAACTAGGAGATGCTGTGCACCTTTTTACCTGTACTGAACAAACAACAACCCTGACAGCAGAATCGTAGGGCTTCACTGGATTGCCTGTGACACTCCCCCCTTCTGTGCCTCTCCTCCCGCTTTGGTGTCTGGCAAATCACCAAAATACCAGTCACAGGCGAAGGAAAAACCTCACTGCTTCTCCAGAAAATGCGACTTTGCCGGAACACACCTAGGAGATAGAGCCTACTATTGTAACTTCAGCTGTCATAGAGAATCTGCATCCAAAAATACCAATTTAGATCATCGTTCACTTTCCTGTTCCAGCTACAACAAGCAGGGCAACAAAAGCCCTTCACTGTCTGTCGCTTATTGGAGCCGAGAAACAGTTAACTTGGATTAAATTGGCTGAGATGTGTGTGACTCTGTGTGTGTGTGTGTGTGTGTGTGTGTGTGTGTGTGTGTGTGTGTGTGTGTGTGTGTGTGCACGCTTTGTAGCTTTGTACTGGGAAGAGCAGTTGAACAAAGATTTATTTTTGTTAGTTTTATGGCCACAGTGAAACTCCAGGCCTGCCCTGGCACCCTGCCCACCCACCTTTATTCCAGATGTTACCATGGTGAAACTTATGGGTGGTATCCCGGCAACCAGACAGCGGTTTGGGAGCTGGAGACGACTGTTCTATGTGAGTGATAGATAGATTACTAGAGAGAGAGAGAGAATTGAATAGTCTCGGCTCTTTCTGTGTTGTTCTTCCCCCTCCAGAGGCCAAGGTCTGGTGTTGATTTAAGCCCTGTCTTAATGTGATTATCACCCCAACGTTAAGGGCTCTGCTCATTCCCTCTGCTACATTGATTTCCATTTAAAACTGTAATTGAGAGGAACAAACATTGGTATTAGCTATTCTCGCTCTCCATTGCTCTCTTGTTGCCTTTCTTACAGCATAGACTGCTCAGTTTTTCAGGAGGTCACAGAGGGAGAATTTGGCTGGCTGGGGTCCAGGGACACGGCTGGTTCCTGGGAGCAGAGAGGAGGAAACTGGGATTTTGCCAAAGGCTGTTAACTGCTGAGCATATGATGGACCAGGACAACACACACTGTCCCACATTGTATCAGAGTGACACAGCCATGGTAGAACTGACCTGTATACAATGAATATAGGTTTGTCTTCAGTCTCATACTCTGCAATGAGAACCCCATATGGCGAGCTGTGGTTTGGCCTCTATCCAAAGCAATGTTAACTCTTTGAGACGGATATAGAGGCAAAGGAGAAGTTAACCTTTAGAGCACAGACAGAGAGGAAGATGAGGGAGGGAGTCCACTTACAGAAGCTGGGACTGACAGAGAGATGAGACATGAAGTTGACCTGGCTCTTTTTTGGAACTGGAAGGAAACTTCAACACTTGTTGATATCAAAAAGGAAATTTAACAGGAATTTTCAACAGTAAATATATATATATATATATACATGTATATAGACATAAATCTATGGATGCAGACAGTCCCATGGCCCTGGTTAGGTGTAGAGTAGTGTTTCAGTCATTCTCCTTGTTGCTTTCTCCTTTGTGGATCAATAACTCTCTATACCTGCATTTATATGCAGTGATGCTGTAAGAGTGGAGGGGAGGGAGGGAGGAATAGCTGGTGAGGAGTATATGAAGAATGTTTTGATGAAAAAGTCTGAGGCACAAAAGAAATAAACATGGGAGAGAGAGGCAGGGTGTGAGGAGTACAGGCATATTTCAAAGCAGGATAGAAAGTGAAAAAAGTGTAATGATGATGAGTTGTCTTTGGTTTGAAAAAAAAAAAGCCAACGAACAGATGAATTGGTTAATTAGTTGAGGCCAAATCATGGTGGGGTTTCTTATTGGCTAGATAGATAGATGCACTTTTCTTTCATTTGCATAATCATCCCCATCATCGAAATAAATACTCACACTGGGAGAGAAACCCAGAGTTCATAGAGAGAGAGAGAGAGATAGAACACTGGGATAGTTGACAATTATGCAAAGCAAATTATGAAGGGACAAGTTAGCAGTGGAAAGTGTCGAGTGTGTAGCAGTGTTAGTGTGTCTTCATTACCACCCACCCAACCGCAACACTAAAGCACGCAGCCGAAGTGATATGAAACTTAGTGCCGTTATGTCAGGACAATAATAAACTACAATCGGCCTTCGTCATTACCGCAGCGACATCCCACCCACTTTCTTTCTTCAAGTCTTTTCAGAGTGTACCTACGTGTATGCACTTACGAGGAGGATTCAAGGGCAGAGCTAAGTGATATTCTATGAGGGAGTGTGAATGTGGAAGGGGGGCGGGGGGGGCACAAAGAAAGAGAGGAAGAGGAGGGTGAGATGAGGGAGACAGAGGCAGCAGTAGATGCCGCGAAGATAGCGGCATTGTTGGGGACCTTTTTTGTTGTTTGGTGTTTTTGTTCCCCTCATCATTCCCCCCACATTCTCCAAGTACAAAAGAGAAAAGAGAGTTGACATTCAGCACTGGTGTGAGGAAGCCAGGCAAATGACAAAACGCACTCCGCCACTACTGTCACAAGTGTGTATGTGTGCGTAGGGGGGATGTTTGGGGGTATGTGTTTGTGTGTGTACACCCTTGGGTACCTGACAAACAGTCCAGACATTTTGTAGTCAAGGACAAACTCACTGAAGACCCTCAAGGTTTTCTCACCTGTCCCAGTCCTACTTGTGGCTTGTGTTTTTCTCATCTGCGACATTTACTGACAGCATTTATGATATTTTGTACTGTGTAAAAACACTTTTTAACATCATAAATGGACTGCACTCATCTTGTTCTCAATCTTGTTTGGAAGCAGCGATGCGATCAGTCCTGCACAGGATGGCCGGTGTCATGGTGTGGTCGGTGCACTGTCTCCGGTGCTGGAGTCCCAATTGAAATGCCAGCTGAGTGTCTGAAAGAGAGACAACCTCACTGATCAATCAGGAATCTCCTCATTCATTATTCACAGTGAGCCCATCCAATCGCTTGGAGCCCAGGGCCACCACACACTGTCATCAATGCCGCCATTGATTATCAGGCCTCATCAGCGTTTGTTTGGCTTGTCAAATCAATGCCTTTTTAACGGCATGCCGTCCCTGCAGGAGACCACAGATGAATATTTCATATCCACTCTGATCCAATCATAATTCAAAGCAAATCACACATCCAGCTCTCCTGTTGTTGTGAGAAATAGTTTTATCATTATTGTTCAATAGTTTTCTACAGTGCTAGATACTCAGTTTAAATGTATATACAAATCAGAGGAGTGAAAAGGGCAGAAGTGCACTGAAGGTTTGCCCTTATCAATACTGCAGGAATCCCCACTGATTATTGTGAATTACAAAGCACTGTCAAGAATGGACCACTGCTATGTGTGTATTGTTGGGGTTTTATGTATCCCTCTTTGTTTAAGACCAGCACGCTTCCATTAACAGTTTTTGTCATATGCTTGCATGTTTGCGAACTTTTGAGTTGTTTTCAATAAGCTGTATAAATTTAGAGCAAGTGTGGATTTATGGTAAGACTACACAGGATGATAACTTCTGCAACTTATATAAAGACCTGTGATTAATCTAAAATCTGGCAAAAGTTTGAGGGGACTTCTTTAATACGTAAAAGATGTCTAATCTACTTGAGGCTTGGCCTGCCAGCACTGATGGGAAATGAGAGGCTAAATGAAACTATGAGCATGTTTAGAATGATCGCGAAAAAGCACTGAATATGTTTGAATTGAGTCGTCACGGCTTTTTGGTTCAGCAGTTGCAGTCATTTTGGGGTTATTGTTCCACTTATTTCGTTTGACTTCCACTTCACCCCTGATCCACCTGTTTGTGTAGTGGTTATGACAGGTCAGTGTAGAAAAACTCGTGCTGACAGGCATAGCTTTGCTGGGAAATAGAGAGAGAACGCTACCCCTCCCTTTTACGGTGTATGTGTGTCTGTGTGTGTTTGTGTGTGCATAAATCCCCATGACAGGAAGTCAGCAGGAAATGGAGGGACTTCCACAGCAGTGTTTACTTTTACATTTCTGCAAAAATATCTGCTTCATTCCAAACAGATAGATGGCATATGAACAAAGCAGGAACCTTATATACCCCTGAAAAGGAAATCTGGAATGTAAATATTATGAGCCAGGCTAATATTTCTGTTTGTGGTTTGCTATTCAAGGGCATGATGATGTATGCAAATATATTTTTTAGGATGTTTGGACACTGGCGCTGTGCATGAGTGGTCAGAACTCCTTCAACATGTGCCACTACAGCAGAGAATACGATCTGATATTCCCTTTACACGATGGATACAGCTCTGTTGTGTTTTAAATAGCAATCAGCTGCAACAACACTCCAGAATAGCTCTTTGTCAGCTACCTGGATTATCCTGATGGACTAACGATGCGGACAGAGGATGTGCTTGCTAAACAAAGAGGTTTTGAGTCTATAAAACCACAAACATAAACACATGCACAAGCACATGTGTCCCACAAATCCCTCAGACCCTCGTCAGTGACTCGCGACCAGTTGCCGTAATCATGAAAGCTAGAACACAGTCTAAACAAGATTCATCACTTCTGCACTCTTTACTGCTCCCTCTGTTGTTCACCTCTGTGTTTTTTTACTCTTTTTTCTCCTTTCATCTCTTTATCTCTCACTCTCTCCTCTCTGTTTGTTTGACAGGAGCTGAGAGGATTAGTTAGATAAGGGAGCTCTGAGGACTCTGTTTACTGTAAAGCACATTCGTGACACATCTTCTGATGTGTGTGAGAGAGAAACAAGAGAGACAGACCCCCTCCTTGTTTTAAAAAAAAGTGTCCCACACTACTGTATCACCTTGTTACATCTCCTTGCTTACTCCCTCATCTTTCTGCGTGGTGCTTTCTCACACTCCCTCATCCCTTCCTTACCCCCATGGAGATCTTCCCCTTTTTCTCAAAGGTATTCAGCATTGGCTTCAGGCACATCTTTTGTTCTTTCCTTCTGTATCACTCCTGTTAACACCCTAACCACAGTGACTGTGCCCCTAGCCAGGAAACACAGGCTGGCCTGGAGCTCTGTTTGGGGCAATAGCACCAAGTGTAGACAGACACGCTAACACACACACGCACACACACACACACACACATTAGGATGTAGACACACACATGCATGCTTTCTGTCTGACTTTCTGTCTGTATCTTTGTTCACACACACATACACACTCATGCACACACACACATGCTTGGACCTACTGCTCTGTACCTGAGGCTATGAATCAATGAAAGCAAGCTCTGAAGTGTTTGACCTCTGAGACTGGCTGTTGTGCGTCAGCAGGTATTTTCACTCATAATATCGCCACCAGGAAAGATGCACACACCCACACACTGACATACACAGATGAACATGACCTAGCACTTAAGGAAATAACCGAAAGAGAAGCGGTAAATTGAATTTTTTTCTGAATCAATTGAAACTTGTAATGAACAAACAACTTTACTTAGCTCCGATTCTCCTTTTCTCTTAAATCCCTTGGGTATATATATAAATATATTCTATATATATCATATCTTATATATATATATAGCTAGCTAGATAGATAGATAGATAGAAATTGATTGGCTTGTTAATAAAAGTCTAATGTAACAGCAGGGGTGAAAGAAGTGCTCAGATTTTATAGTATTATTTGCCTCTTAAATGTAGTATAATAAAAGTATACATGCAAAGTAAGGTACAAATACCTCAAAATTGTACCTCCCACTATTGTGTAACAGCAGCATGTAAGGGATGATGTATGAAATAAACCCCTGACAGGGTGATGCAGGACCCAGACACAAAGCCCCCATCAGGTTTGTGTCACAACAATGACACACTGACTTTACATTGTTATGTGTATTACACTCCAAACATTTAGTGTCAGATTATTAATTAAAAAATGATTTTTATTAAGGCTTCTGCAATCCTCCATAGTGTATGATCAGAGCTGCGTCCATAGCATTGGTCTGTTATTCATAGCAGTGTGCTGCTATACAGAAATAACAGGCCGTAGAATGCCAACACTGACCAATCAGAATGCAGTTACTGGGGAATTTTGGCTCTTTGCTCATAGTTACAGTAGGTGAGAAAATTGATTATACTTGTACTCGGGTGTGCGCTAAATATGAAGCTGCAACCAGCAGACTATTAGGTTAGCCAGGAAATAGGGAGGGGGAACTCCACCGACCAGCACCTCTACATCTCACTAATTAACACATTATATCTTGTTTGATTAATTTGTGCACAAACAAAGGCATAAACACAACAAGCTGTGGTTTTAGTGGAGGTTAAAAAAAGAAATAAACAGACATACATACAGACATAAACATCCCAAGGTTTAAGTATAAGAATTTTCTTTCATTCGTGCATTCTGGTATTGTGAGAGTGTTTGTAAATGAACATGCACATGTTTATATAGTAAGCATGTGTATGTTTATATGTATGATTTTTTGAGTGTGTGTGTGTGTGTGTGTGTGTGTGTGTGTGTGTGTGTGTGTGTGTGTGTGTGTGTGTGTGTGTGTGTGAAAGAGAAATTGGCTGAGAGGTAAGGTGTGTTTAGTTCTCCCTGAGTGGGTTAGATCTGATAAGGCGCTGACAGCCACAGGTTGATATTCCTGAGAGCAGCCAGCCTCTCCCCTTCACACCGTGTGGCTGACACATAGACCTACAGAAAGAAATAAGATTTATGTCTCTGAATGTTTTAAAATGTAAAAAAAAAAAAAAAAGATGGTGATATCTTTTTGATATGTTTTCCACAGGCATGCACAAACCAAACAGTGAACCACTGCAGGTATAATGCGGGATTCGGTTTATGCATTAGTGGTTTTCTATTGTAATACTCAGTGCCATTACAGAATCGAGCAGACCTGGGAATCAGCCAGCGGACACTTTGCCATGCAAATGCTCCAATGGGAAAAGTCTGTGTGTGTCAGTGTGACAGTTACACCGCATATAAACCACACCTCAAAGGCAACGTGTTCTCTCCGAGGCCTACTTCAAACACAGCCCCGGGCTGTCTGTGCATGCTCTGGTCATGTCTGCCTATCTGCTTCTGTATTTTTCACTCTGCTTCTGATTTGTCTCCCACAGGACCCAGTGAGAATGACAGTGCTCACCAAACAGCACATCTACATCTTAATGTGCATAGATTTTATCCATCTAATTTCCCACATGGCTCAGGAATACAAATACACACTGTTGATCTCCCACGATAGGCCATCGTATTCGGATCATTGTTTCACACAGTACAAAAAAAAACGACTTAGCAAAACAAATACTGATGAATGCACACAGAAATATGCACACAAACACACACACATGCAAAGCACCCTCCACTGCTTTCTTTTGCCTACGATGTGGGCCCTTGAAGAGGGCAAAGCAGTGGCATAATGACATTGAAGAGAAGCACAGAGCCCTGTGTATAGAATGAAAGAAGAGAGAGGAGAGAAAAGGCTGCACCCTTATTCAATTAGCGGCACTGGCCCGGAGTAATTACTTCTACTCTCCCTAATTCGCATGTAAATTTGCGACGAGCACTGCACTATTTTAATACAATTTAGCGCCACTTTGACAGGATGCCAGTGTTGTGCACATAGAAGAGGAGCTCTGTGTGTGTGCGTGTCTATGTCAGGGACATAACCGAAGAAGAAAGATGAATCCTTTGTGTGATTCTGCCACAGAGAAAGGCAGCGAGAGTCAAACAGTAAACAGAGAGGAGTAGGGCAGTAGAAGGAGAGAAGGTCTATAGTGTTGACACGATGATCAGATAAGATCTGCAGTGGGACCTGACTCACTCAGTCTGTCCTGTGGGAACAGCAGCTCTGACTCTTTCCTACAAATCTGCTGTCACCTCTTTTCTGCCTGCTACACACACACACACACACACCCGGAGGAAACACTCAAATTACAATCCAACATCTCCACAAAATAAAAAGGAACTGGTTGGAAAGGGAAATGTGCCAAAACAAAAGTTAAAGGTTCATTTTGGGCTCGGAGGTTAACAGTACTGATGCACACAGCATCTCTTCATGAGTAGCTCAGTCGAGCGGGTGAGGTAATAAAAAGTAAATCCTAATCTCTGCCACTATCTCTTCCCTGTATTGATTCTCTCCAGCCAATAGATTGTCTGCTTAGATAATTGTCTAATTAGCCAGATAATTGGTCCGTATAATTAGCCATTTTAGGATATTGTCTGGGATAAATAATATCGGTCTGTGTCAAACGCTTCCTGATAGTCATTCCCACACTGCACATCTTTCTGCCCACCGCAGACCCATGAATCGATCACCCAGCTTTTGTGTCTCTGCTCGCCCACAGGTGGATGGATGAACTGATGGACTTGATAGAGAAGCAGGTGAACGAGGGGATGGATGGACATGATGGTATATGCAAAAAGACTACTAGAAAGATGGACAGGTGTAAAGGCATGCAGCTCTTAAGCACATAGTGAACACAGAGACAATTGATGTTGTGTCTCGTGATCCATTATAATGACATTATGTATTGACCATCGTCAGCTCGACAAGCAATTTCGTTAAGTTAGTTTATATTTTAGTAATGCATGGTTTTATGACTTGATGAAAATCAATTTAAGAAGATCAGTTTAAGAATATCATATATTGACGACATATCGCATTGCTCATGTATATTGATTAATCTCACATGGCATCCATACCCAAGCTCTGCTTTGATTTAAAGTTTTATGTTTTCATCCCACAATAAACTGCTTCCTGTGATCTCCAAACATGTTTGGTGTAATTGGCACAGCTTTAGCTCAGGATATTTAATTTGGAAACTCCTAGAAGTAAACAATAATGAGATCTTCATCAGATCTGAGCCTTAGAGCCAAGCCATAAATGAGGGGATTTCCCATTCAAGGCATCTGCGGGGCTTTTCAGAATGACCAAATATGGTGTTACATGGCCTGATATTCATCCAGCGTGTCTCACTCCTAATGCACTAGAGAGGAGACACACTGAGTGGCAGGTAAGACAGTAGGCACAGCCTAAAAGCTCTGCACGTCACTTGAAAGGAAGGAAGAAGCGTGGTGTGTTTGAAACCCAAGCAGTGATACAGGAAGAAGGGCCAAGCTATGTTTGGTGCTAAGCTAGGATGCTGTTTATTGATTTGTGTATGGTTTCTGTGAACTTTATTTGAGGTGAAAACAGGCCATGCGTGGCCATCTCAACTGTGTATATGGGTAAGCACAACGCTGAATCTTCAGGGGTGGGGACTTTGGCACTGCATGTGTCTAATCACATTAGCAGGTGTGTCTCAGCTGTTGAGGTGATTTAGTTTGTGGAAAGTGTCCTTTGACTACTTTAATGACCTCTGACTATTTTCCCCCCATGTCCTCTGTCTTCCTCCCTCTTTCTTTCACACAGAACTAATGGGAGGTGAGAAAAAAGAGGTTCTTTATGCCTGTCCTATATTTTCAGGTTTTACTGCACACGGAGCAGCTGTATCTGTACATAGCTCTACTGTACATAGATTTGTATGGGAGCTAGGCAGATGTCACCTGTTTTTCTCCATGTGGAAATCCCCAGCTCCCCAGGCCCTGCTGGGCAATGCAATGACTCACTCATAATCTCAAGTGTGTGTTTGTCTGTGTGTGGTGTACGTGTCTCTTTGAGTGTGCACTGGTGCAAGGAGTGCACCAGCAGACCAATGAGTATGCTTGTGTTTGTATGCATGCATATTGCTGTGTGTGTCTGTGTGTGTGTAGAGGTGCTTCTGTATGTGTGCGTCTGTGTGGGTGTACGTGTGTGTTCTAATTTTTAGGCCGCTTTTGTTTGAGGCAATTAGGACACACATGCAAACACACAGCAACTTTTAAACAAGTCTCATTTTTCATGAATACTTTGCGAGTCCTGAAAGAAGCTAACCATCAGAAATAAATGATGACAGTCTTATAATAGGGCTCTTGTGTGCTCGAGTATATCTGTGTGTATGATCATGTGTCTGGTGGTGACCTTTGACACTCACAGTTGTCCCCCTTTGACCTTATTAATGTTGTCTCACACTCACCAGACCTAAAGCAGTTTTTCTGCTGTTTGTATTCAGCACAGTGCCTCTGCTCCTCGTCTGACTGATCCACATTTGCTTTGAGTTATCACAGTATTCCAAGCAATTTCGGCTCTGGCATAAAACATCATTTTCTTCCTAGCTTTCGTAACATTGAAATTAACATCTTGTTCCTCACTCCCCTCTTCAGGATCATTCCGTCTTCCTGTCCCACTTTGGCGTGCGCTCTCCATTTTTCTAACACAAACTCCTGCTCTTTCTCTGCCTTTCACATTCCTTTTTTATTATAAGCAGCACTTTGTCAGTAAGTGGGAGGTGTTTTTTTCTACTCAGATTTGAACCAATTCAATTCAATTGCCTCAATTCAGACACCTAATGACAAATGGAATCAGATTAGATATTTACAATAGGAAGAACGCAACCGGTAAGTCGTCTGTATGCACAAAGAAAAAAGGTGACTGCCGTTCAACAGCCAAGGACACGCTCTCTCCTTTTCCTCTCAGTATCTCTTTCACTGTGGGTTTGACATAGTGGCAGTGACATGCGGGTAGGCACACACACACACACATATAGACACACCACTATTTTTTAGGCTACAGTATAACTACAAATACGCACACACATGCTCAGATATCCAGGTACACAGACACATATGCTTAGGCTATCGACAGAGACACACACACAACCTCACTCCGTCTCTCTGTCACACACACACACACACAGCAGATAATATACACAAGTTGCTGGCACTCTGATATGTGCTCCTGGATTGATCCAACTCTTTTATCTGCTAAATAACTTACCATCGATTGAGCGGGAGAGGGAGGAGGTGGGGGAGGAGGAAGAGGAGGAGGGAGACATGGATGTGCAGAGAGAATTAAAGCTTACCAATATCCAGGAGCTGTCCGCACTGCCTGAACAAGTCACCATGTCACCCACAACAGAGACAGGACAGCATGATAAAAGGGGCTGCTGTAGACCTAAGGGTTTAGTTTGGGACCAGTATTCCTATGAATTAATAGAAGTGTAGATTTAATTCTTTCACATGCCTCCTAAAGCCCTCCAGCACCTTGCTGTTATGAGTCTGGACTCTAACAGGTATTATCTATTTCTTATCATTTGAGGGAGCCTGAGGAAAAGTGTTATAGTGGCCCTCTCCTCAGCCTCAGGGGAGCCCGCTCTACACCCATAGAGGGTTCAGAGGCTAATTGGATATATCACTGCGAAAAACATTTAAAATCCCAAATCAATACCTGCCTCTTTAATGCTTTTCTTGAAGAAGTGCTTCTCTCTATTGCTGCTGACCCTCCTCTCTGTCTCCCTCCCCACTCAGACCCTGTCTTCTGTACAATCCCTCACCGCCTATAGGGGCCAAGGGATACGTGTAGGGGTCAATGAGCTAAGGGCTACTGGGGGCCAAAAGAGAGTGAGCCCCACAGGGGTCTTAGAATTGAATGGTGGCTGGGTGATGTACATGTGAGGACTTATGGGAAACATCACTAGAAATAACATCCAACTCAACATTTCTACCAGATAAGTACAGTGCATACAACAGCACATAAAGGGAAGAACAGCAGCAACAGGCAGAATATGTTGTAATTAGCTCCATGTTCTGTGTATGCTAGCTGAAATTCTTACAAGAACAGCTTCGACTCTGCATGAAAGTGTTTATGTGCTTGGTGGTAGTTATTGTGGGTGTACAAGCTGAGTGCAAAAGCATGTAAAAACAAACAGAAGTACATAGCAACACGTCTTCTGATGAGTAAGGTTTAGGGTTAGAGGTCAGCAACCACTTTAAAGACCCCTCTCTCCTTACACACACACACACACACACACACACCCCCGATCCACAAACAGAAAAATCTCTTTTACTACCTCTGGCCACACAAAAAGGTCCAGGGTGAAACTGCACTTCACATTTAATAACTCATCTGTCTATGCATCACGGCTACAATTAACAAATGTCGGAAAATAGTGAGGAATCCATCCCAAAGATACTCAGTATACTGCCATGAATGAATGATGAATGAAAACCGGCAATTCTCACCATTTAAAGGCCAAAAATCACACAAGTGACTAATTGTTCAAGCTCTACTATGCATGTTTGTGTATTTTTGCTGAATAAATCCAGCCCCTTTGTTTTAACATATCATTTTCCCTGTTCTCTCTTCTCTGTCCTCTATTGTTTTCTCTCGAGAGGTGCAACATTTACCCTCAGCTGTATTTTTATTTTTATTTTGGTGCCCCGGAGTGCTGTGTTCCCAAACTGATTTAGAAAAAGATCTTCCGTGTCCGTTTCAAACCCTGCAAAGTCTCTCTCTGTTACAGCCCCACTGCTGCTTGGACTGGAGGCTAAAGGGAGTGATGGCAAGCTGTTGCTAAATGTTCCAGTAGCAATCAGTAGCAGCAGGTTTGGAAAGGGGAGAATACAAAGATAAAATCACTTTTTGCATGTCCTGTTTGTATTCACTGCCAGCGATCAAATCACAGATTGAATGTAGGATGCCGGAGCACAGTTAGGAGAACCCCCTGTTGTGTCCCGCACCTTTTTGAAAAGAAAAAAAAATGTTTATCTGCGCACAGATTTGGATTTAATACGAGTTTGAAGGATCGGTTTCTAACTGCCAGTATTTTGTACAGCCAGCATTATTGCCTTTGACATAGTTTCATTTCCAGAAAAACAGGAAGCAGAGATGGTTGTCTTGCACTTCTGTCCCAGTGGTTGCAGTTAACGTGACCCTGGATGTGCATTGATGTACTTGTGTGCTGTGTCTGAGTGTATGTGTGCATATATATGTGCTTGGTGTGTGTGTGTGTCTTTGTGTGTGCAGGAACTTGCATGACACAGTAGGTCAGACCTCTTGGTGTCAAACAGTGAGCGTCTTCAGTTCCCAATTTGACAGACAGCATTTGTGATATTTCCATGACAGTTTATCCTTTTTTTGTTTGTTTGTTTCCTTCTGCCTTTGTACAACTGTGATTGAGGTCGTGAACCAGAGTGTCCAGTCACTCATGGTCAAGAAGTGGAAGTGGGTCATTATAAGCAGTCCCCGCTCCACACAAACGTGTTACATCTGACACTCTGTTTTTATTGGAGTTTGTCCCTGCTCTGCTTACAGCTTCACCCCCTCATCCCTTCTCCCGTTCCTATTCCCTGCCCCGTCAACTTCCCTCCTCCACTTTCTCCCTCCCCCCTTCCCACTCCTTCCTTCCTCTGTTTGCTTTTGCTCCCTTGATTCACTTTCAGTGCCAACATCTACCCTTTCTTTGTCAAATTACTCTCCCTCACGTTCTTTACTGTGTCTGCTTCACTGAAAAAGAGACGCTGGGGAGGGTAAAGGAAGAGAGGGGAAAAAAGAGGGGGGGGCTGACCCATCATGTTGACTAGCAACTAAGTACCAAATATAATTTTCACTCACTGCGACTTCGTGTGCCTTTGTGGAACTAAACACAGTAATGTATGTTGTTGAGTTGTGACATTAGATTGGAGCACCTGCTCATAGCTGCTGCTGTTCTCCCGCTGAACAATGTGTCTCTGAAGAATAAAACAGAAATAAAAGTTTGCAGTTTTTCCCCAAACGAAGTTCATGTTGGCCATAGATGGTTGGAAAGTTGTGCTACTGAGTTGGAGTTAAGTTCCAGTGATATTTTGTTCTGCTCATTTTACATCAAAAGCATGTTGCTAAATTGATTTTTTATTAGTAGTAGTAGTATTAAACTGGGCTTCAGCTCAAAACTCCCTCAACAAATAAACGATTACCTGCATTATCAGACTGGGTAGGAAACATTCACCAAGAATTTATTTTAGATTGAAGTGACTAGTGCTTGCTTAATCATGCTAAGAAAGCATGAGTTAGGAGAAAATCCATAATCATGGCATGTTAACCCTAAAACATTTGCTTGTCTGTGAGTTTGATTATTCACACTTTCCCAATGTGATTATTTTTAATCAGGTAATCCATTTCTCTATGAAATGACAGAAAATTGTTCAAAATACTTCAGTTATAGTAAATATTCAGTTTACAATCATGTACAACAAAGCAAAGCTGAAACCTGCATTGTTAGAACTTCTTGATCATAGAAAAATCACATTACCAATTATCAAAATAGTTGCAAATTCATTTTTAACTGTCCCACAATCAGCTTATTGACTAATCATTGGCATGAGTATATGAATCTGCACAACACTTAAGTTTTTATGGCCAGCAATGTTAACTTTCTTGCTATGCTTGCTTTGCCATGCTGTCTCTTTGACTTCTACTATGGCTCTTTTCATCCACAACTGTCAAACTAGATGAATTGTACATTCTCTGAAGATTTATCAGAGGTTATTCTAGTAAAATTTTGAGGATTACTAACTGGAATAGGAGAAACAGGTTCAGGGTAAGATATTACAAAAAATAGAAAAAGAACTTCATTAAAACTCTATTTCTCTGACAGTCTCCTTCAGTATCTTGATGGAGGGATCTTGGTTTCGCTTTACACTTCCACTGTACAGAAGAGCACAGTGAGTAACCTATTTTTAAACTAAAGAGAATTTGTCATTGGTAGACTGATGTTCTGACACCCATTGTGTAAGAACCTGGTACACATGCAAACTTGCACACACAACTTCTAATCCTATCTGTAGGGTCCATCTTGTTTTACCTCACAGTGCATCTGCGTGGACCGGACAGATCCTCTGAACTGTCACTGATGTGTGGAGACACACTCTATACAGTTGGAACAAGCCAGAGATTGACATGATAACCCTTAACCGTTAACCCAAAGTGGAGCAGTTGTCTCTGTTGTACGTGTCTGAGCTCGCCTCCTTCATGGTGACACATTTCCAAATACAAACATCAGCCACATAATCGTCCACATAAACAAGAGACAGAAGGTTATGGCAGAGTACTTCACTATGCACCATATGGCTTGTCCAGCTTAGTGTCTTTAAACAAGCAGCAGCAACATATGTGAAAAAAATCATATTCAGAGTACACAAATTAATTAGCTGTATAAAGACAGACAAAAGGAACCCTAGATTTAGAAGGAGGAGGGAAGACTTTCTCCAAAGAGGAACCATCAAAATAGATTCTCAACTTCCCTAATTCACACTCGTCCAAAGTAGCTTGTACATTTTTTGATTTTATTTTCAGTTGTGTCTCCAAGAACTGGCCAACAGTTGAGAGTCAAACGAAAATAAAGTCATAGTGGTATCTATAGAAACAGGACCATGTCCTTGTTAGCATAGGTCTGTCTGTATAATTTGTCTACAACTAAAATAATACAGACTCCAGGTTTCAGGGTATTTTGCATTTATTATGCAAATAATAAACAGTCTTCATGTTTAATGATCATGATCTGTTGTGTCTTTTTAAAGAACGTCATGCAAAGTGATACTTTTCTCAACTATTGAGCAGATTGGTTTCTCGTTTACAGTAAGTTCTTGCTTCCCTAATAAATATTACAGTTGTGCTCAGTGATCACTTCACAAACACAGATGCACACATATGGTGAGATGCCGTGCAGCTCAATCTGGCTACACAATAACAAGTGGATAAAAAAGCTCCCTATTAAGATCGCATGGCGTTAGGCCCCCAGCATTTTTCATACCATCCGTCTCTAATAGACAGGAACACAAATAAACACACACAAAATTGCATGCACAGTTTACATACACGCGCTTATTTCACAATCGCTCGAGCCCTCCTCCATCTCAAATCATCTGCCAGATGCCCCCACTCTAACTGCTGTTAATCATATTATCTGGAATCCCTAGCACTTAAATCCATAACTGCTGTGTGTATTAATCGCGGGGAATCTCGTTATCATGTCCATATTAATTAAAACCATCTGCCAGAGATGGGGTGAGGGTGGGGGTAAGGTGGAGACAGAGCAGTGGGGTAGGGGCACGTCAAGCTGTTTATGTTTGAAGGCATTCGAGTTGATGTTTGTGGAAAATGGCAGCTTGCTATTTTATGTCATTTCGTGCATTGTTGGAATGTAAAACTTTCCTGCACCCTGATTGTGGGTGACGATCCAGTAAACATTAAAAGAGATCTGCTACAAGTTCATGGCTGGGAGTTGTAACATGACTTGACAAGTACTTCCTGGTTCAGTGTCACAGCAATCCTCTTTAGCTGGTGATCATATATCCATCTGTCTCTGCTGTCAGAATACATTATTCATTCCTGACATGAACACATGCACATGTAGGCTTTAACTCTCTGTCTGTAGTCCCGTAGAACCGAATGGAATCAGACGTTTAGAGATGGAATAGAGAGGAACTGAAGTCTTCAGCTCGCTATGTTTCAATCACATGCTCCCACCACACAGAAGGCTGTTTGACTGCCCGTAAGTGATGGTGGTAAAGCAGCTCGTCTCTCCTCATGAAGGGGTTGCCCTGGAGGAGAGAAGAAGCAAGCGCAGGAGTGAAGTTCAAAACAAAATAATATTGAACTCAGCATTATTCAGAAAAGAAAATGCCGTTAAGTTTTGATATGTTGCCTTTTCCGCAATAAGGTATGGCTCCGAGGCAGACAGATAGTCAAAGAGAGAGGTGGAGTTACACCGGGTAGATGGAAGATGGGAATGGCATGTTAGATGGAAGAATAAAGGAACAGAGCAGTGTACTGTATATAGCCTCCCACATTCATCCATCTATCTATCGCCTTTACCAGCCCCTCCCTCCCTCTGTTCACATCCTTCCTTCATCTCTCAAACTTCAAGGCACTTTGGAGGGAAAACATGTCAGTAACTAGGGGCGTAATCCTGGGCGGCCAGTGCTTCTCAGTCATACATGCACAACAAATACACACTATCACGCACACGAGGCCTCGTCTGAATGACAGCTGATCAGGAGTGCCTGCCAGCGCCCTCCTCTTCTCCTCCGCGCTCCCTTCCTCTCAGCTCTCATCTGATTTGATCCATTAGCATTCTTTTCTCTGTGTTGTTCCTGCTACTGTCAGCCTCGGTGGCACAGCCTCAGTCTGAAGCAGTTGAACTGTCGCCTGGGGGGCCTCACCTTAGAGGGCTGACAGCTGCCTGCATAATCAGCCCCTCTGTCTGGATCCTGATAGGCCCAGACCAGAGAGCAGGTAGGGGGGATGGAGGTAGGTGGTGGGTGACGTTACAATTGGAGACTGGGTTTGTTTCAAAGATGCGCATGAGAAATGAAAGAGAAAGGGAAGTGGTGGTGGCGGCGGTGTGGCGGTGGGGGATGTATGGGAAGGACAAGAAGATGTATGGGAAGGAGGACAAGAAGTGGGACAATTGCGTGATGTTATGTTGTGATCATCTGTGAAAACAAACCACTACACCAGAATAAAAAGCTGATGACTTGTGAGACGTTGTGAAATTAACACATTCTGAGTGTGGTATTAACTTCCCAAACATTTAGGTCATTTCAAGAGTAACACACGCCTGATGATTGGAAGAGGAAGTACACTTGTACTTTTAGTTTTTCTGTAGAAAAGCAACTGAAAACATTGAAATACTGGAAAATTGAGAAACAAGGAAGAGATGACGCTGGTCATATTATTGACTGCGATTCACTCAGTTTGCAGTGTCTCTAGGGAGAATATGGTAGAAAGGTTATACATGACGAAATATACATAAAACTGTGTATATGCATTTTATTTGTCGTCCATATGTTTTCATGTGAGCTGAGTTAACGTGTTCATAATGTTCACAGATCATGACATTTTCCTCCCCTCGAATCATCTTCTGAAATTGGACCTAGAACCCACACAGCACATAAAAATTGAATTACAAGACCTCCTCCAGTCAAACTAATCCACTTCAAATGGTGCTTTAGATTCTGCTGTTCTGCCCTTGAACCCTGACCCTGACACCTGGTTCAGAGCAGGGAAGGGCTCCTGTGCTGGAGCCCTTAAATAGATCTGTCACATTTCACATCCCCATGTTGCTGTCCCCTCCCCTGGCCCACCCTGACCCAGACAACAGCCCCTCTGTTAGCCTCTGTTTGCTCTGGAGAGAGCCCTGCACCTCACAACCCTCAGCTCAGGCCCACCCTAAACCATTCACTCTATTTCTGCGGAAGCTCTGCCTCTGTCCACCTCTCTCCAAATTCGCTGCTTTCCTCTTTTTGCCTGTATTCCTCCTTATTTTTCTTGTATTTCTCCTTGTCTTCATGCTTTGTTCAGTGTTTCTGTTCATCTTGGTGTTTCCAATCCATACCTTCCCCTCGCAGCTTTTACACATCCACTATTACTCACCCTCCCGTGAGATCAATTTACCTGTGCGTGGCCGAATCTTTTTCCTCACACAGGACTCCTCAGTATGCTACTGTTATGGAGTCTTCTCCTCCTCTGTCTTTTCTCCTGTCATTCACCGGCTCTTCATCTTTAGAGCTAAGCCTTCGAGAGCTTCTGCTAACTTTCTGCCTCCCGACTCGTTTCAAATTCAATTAAACCTCCGGAGATTCAACTAACTTTTTAAAGGATAGGGGCATATCTCTGTGTCTCCTTCATTCACTGTAACTTTATGGGTTCCTCCTACTCGTTTTCTTTCTTCCTATCCATCCCTGATTCCACTTTCTCCTTCCTTTTTTCACTGCGTGCCACATTATTACCTTCAATCGTTCATTTTTCATTTTTGTACCTCAGTCTTCTCCCTCAGCCCACCCCACTCCTTCTCACCCTCCTTGCAGCTGTCTAAATGGTCAGTGTTGTCCAGGTACATGTTATTCTTGGTGGAGGACAGAAGTAGGGCACGGTGCTGTACTCTGTGGGAACAGGACTCAACAAACCTTTCCAAAGGGAGGGGAGTGGATTTCTCCAAAACAAACCTCATCAGCCTTCTACCAGTCTTTTCCTAACCCGACCAGAGGTGATATTACCCAACTCATGTCGCAATCCACATTGCGGTATATCCTATCATACAAATCATACCGCCAGGCTCTAGACGTTCAGTAAATCCAGTGTAAATACAAGGGACTTAGGTTGAGGGCTGTGTATGCCTGGGGCCAGGGTTTACAGAGGCAACCTAGGGCAGGTGTCTGGCTCTGGGCAAATCAAAAGTATACAATGGTTTGCTATGAAACAAAACCGATCCTCTTATTGTTTTGCAGTGGGTATAGAGCTGCTGGCCTTCATGATCTTTGTTTTACTTTCAGTTCATGAAAAGACATTTAGAAGACCGCAAGTCATCTAACGCGTCTTTGTGGTGCTGTACTTTGCAGCCGTTGCCGGCTGCAAACTTGTGATGGGTCGTCTAGCAGATCTGTTCCCCTTTTTTTATCGTCTGTAATTGGCGGAATAAAAATGACTTGTTTGTATGGCCGTAACAAGATTGCGGCAGGTAAATGAGGACTGTATGTTTTTGTTTTCGACCAAAGCCAAGCTGTATAAACACAACTGTTACAGTTTAATGGCTGCTAAGTGACTTGGCTCGTGATTGATGTGTGACTGTAATGCCAGTCAATGGCCCGTATAAAGAGAGTTGGAATATATTTTATAATATTTAATTCAAGTACAATACAATAGAGTTGGCTATAAACCTAGGCTGAACATGCAAATGCAAGGAATGATAATGAAAACTTAATTGGTTGAATTATTTATCTAGTTTCTCAAATGCAGCGAACACTCACATGAAAAGGTTTCATTTACAAACCGACTTCCTTTGTTCATTGTTAGATTCTAACTCGGTGTCTGACTATATGCTTATCCGTGCCACAGTGTGAATCTCTGGGTCGTGTCCCAGCTTGCATCGCTGCACAGTAAATCACAGCCAGAGTTTTTAACGTCTTCTCCAGTGCGCCTGGGAGAGTCATTAACACACACTAGAATTACAGAACACTCCTCAGCAACCATACTTACTATGTGTGTGTACATGCCCTCTAGTGTGTGTATGAATGTTTCTTTGACTCGGCCACTGTATGTTCAGGTGCTGCCAACTGTTCTAGTTAAAACACTGTGTTATAAAGCCCAAACCTCTCACTTTCACTCCCCCCATGCTAATCACACCGCATATGCATCCAGTGTTTAACATACAATTGACTGCCATTTAATTCTGTGCTGGACTATCATTTCCATAGGATCATATCCATATACTATTATTAGTCTGGACCCTCGAGGGATTACTCCAGAGGTTACCCTCTGGTAAAGGTGGGAGGGCAATGGCCTTGCCTTCAAGTTGACATGGTTATTGGAGTAGCTATAGCACCGTGGGGATCCATCTTACAGGAAACAGAGAGGAGAGAAGGTCCAACGTCTTTCACAGTTAAGATCCCACAACTGCGGCAGATAAGGTCAAACCATCTGTCACCGCACCCATCATACTTAACACACTTTACACCGGCTCTCAATGGCCTTACATCCCATTTCCGTCTATGCTGTCTGTGTCATGTTCCAAGCTACTCTGTGGTCAGTACTTGCTGATGTCCCATGTGTGTTTTTGTATGTACGCATGCTCATATGGTGGGTCTTCTTCTATTTGTTCACTAGCTACTGGCAGGCACACACACACACACTGACATCATAGCCCAAATATTGACTGTGTCCTGTCCTGCATGCTCACAAAGAGAAGATCTGCACAGAGACAAGTGTGTATCTGTGTGGGTGTTAAACAGACAAAAGGAGAGGAGGTGGTGAAGATAAAGAAGTATTAATATATCAGCACAATGCAGAAACCTCGAGTTCAGTTGGCCAAGTTCAAGGTTCAAAGGTCACTGGTGTCAGTTGGCATAAAGAATGAACTTTCGAGGCCAGTCGAACACGTCCTCCCTGACAGTAAAGAAATGAAGCATCTTTATTGGGTCATGTGAAGCAACAACAGGTTAAAGAGCAGATTGTTATTGTGGGCACATAAATCTTTAATAGAAACGTGCTGTAATTCTCCATTGTTGAGTTTAGCAATAGCGCTGTGGCTGCTTGGGGAGACCTCCTAAAGAGTTAAACAGCCAACTGTACTGAACGTTAAAGGAACAGCTCTCGTGAAAAGTAGTTGCGGCTTTTATGTGAATTATTGTATGTCGTAATTACATGCAGAAATGTGCATAATAGATTATAAGAGGTTCAACCTAAACAGTCAAATTTTGACACGTACAGTTAATGCTCCTTTTTGGGGGGTTAAATTGAATCTCTATGAGCTCCTGAAGGGTTAAGTGATACAGTGCTGGGGCTGTGTAGCCCTAAGGCTGGGCATAGGGCCAGCTCCACTCATAGACATGGAGAGCTTCAAGTGAGTGTGTGTATGTGTGTGTGTGTGCATTTATGTGCATGTGTCTGTCTGTGCCAGGGACAGCCCAGTGACTCACGGAGTACAACCCTGCCCCCTTGGCTAAAGAAGAGCAAAGTTTTAAAGAGACACGAGCGATCCTAAAAGAGAGAGAGCGCGCGTGTGTGTGTGTGTGTGTGTGTGTGTGTGTGTGTTTGCGCGAGGCAGTAATACGAATTAAAGCACGAAGGGAGGCGCTGTGGAGTGTATGTTTTTTTCTCTCAGTTTAAAGCTCAGATGGATGATCACACAGTTCTCATATCCTGTGGAAAGATGTCAGTCCTCTGCCACAAGCTCTGCTGGGAAACTAAGAGGCCACTGTGTGTCACACTTACACACACACTTGAATATACACTCACTTGTAGTGGGAACAACTGTGCAAAAATGTGTTCTGAAAAGCAGAAAGGAACATATGTGTTTTGTCAGTTTGTCTTTTTAATGAATTAGTAGCAAACAAAATAAAAAGACATAATTACTAAAACCGTGACCCCACTGATATGTTATTTTCTTTCCCCTGTATCTTACATACACTCTGTCCAGTGTCTTTTTACACTCAGCTGTTTTCTCTTTCTTTCTCTCTCTTTTTACACACACACTCACGCAAACAGGCGTTGGGCCAGCTGAGTCACGTCTAAATGGCGTGGAGTGTGATTGCAGCTCACACTTACATAACCTCTGTCTCCACACCACTGTCATTAGAGCAGCTCAGCAGAACGGAGAGAAAACAATTCTTTTAAGTACTCTTCAGCCAGGAGAGCCTCGGGACTCACCTTCTCAATGGACAGAGAGAGTGTGTGTGTGTGTGTGTGTGTGTGCGTGTGCGCATGGATGTGTGTGTGAGTCCTGCTTCGCGTGTGCTCATGTGTGTTTCTTGTAACTTTTTATCTAAGCATGTGATGTGAGCACTAGTTATCTGAGCGAGTAATGAGGGAGTTAAGTTTCTCTGCTCCTCTTTGGACAGAGGGAGTCGACATTCTGGCAGCCTTTGGTGTGTGTGTGTGTGTGTGTGTGTTTGTGTGTGTGTGTGTGTGGAGAGAGAGAGAGAGAGAGAGAGAGAGAGAGAGAGCCTACATTTTGGCAGGCTCCAGTTTATACAGATGGAGCAGCTCTCGTTGGATAAACCACAAAAAATTCCTCCCACTGTCCAAGTTAGCACTTCTTAGGGAGAGAACCGTGCACCCTCCCCTCCGTCCCCCATTGCAACCTTCCACACCTAGTCTCTCCTCCCTCCCACTGCCCCTTGTGAACCCCTCCGACACCTCTGCCACATCTCCCTATGCCACACCAGTCCCAGGAGGAAAGTAGAGCAGGCTCCACTAGTCGAGCCTGGATCACCGATTTTCCTTCCTGCTTTTCCTGAACCAGATGAACCAGACTAGAGCAATCAAATGGGAAGCAATTGGCCAACCGCATGGCCCTCTCCTCTCCTCTCCTCCCCTCTCCTCTCCTCGACTTGTGAATCGTCCGTCAAAACACTTCTGATAATGACAAGTCTCTCTGAAATCTGGAGAAGTGATTATGTTAGCACTTGATCTTCACTACAGAGTGACCAGAATCATGACAAATGTTTTTTCAGAGTAATGACACATCCCCTGCTTTTCCGTTTAACCTCAGCTACCTCTGTAGCAGGCCAACTCCTTACCTCATGCGGCTGGTATCATGCCTCATGCCTCATGGCTCACTGCGTACAAATGCTGCTGTGAAATGTAATATCATTATATCCGTGATAGCTTTACACTGGATTCAGATCTGCAGCATGAGTAACTGAGCTCTTTTTGCGTTAGTAGGAAATGTGTTTTTTTAACCGTTATATTTAATGTAACAGGCTATTTGAAATTAATTAGTTCCAAAACTGCAGTGATTTCAGTCTCTCTGTAATAAACAGAAAACGGATTTGATTTAGGCTTGTCTAAGCTAACAAACTGTTGAGGTAAACTAATGTCAAGCTAAACAAATGTTTAATGGAAGAGAGTTTCCACATAACACACACAAACGTGCAGCCAAAAATGATTTCAAGGCAATGCTGCACTCATGCTTATCTCAAATGACCTAATTCCTTGCTAGCAGTGTTTTCACTGAGCTCCAGCATGTGTTTACCAGTGGCAGACTACCTCCCCATTAAAGCTGCCATTCCCCTGAGGCCGCCGCACGCATTATTAAGACACAGGATATGGACTCTGACCATGGCGTCCTACCTCTGCTTGGAGCCACATGGTTCCTACCTGTAAACCCTCTTATATACACCCATATTTCTGTCTGCCTGGCTGCGTGCCTACTTTCTGCTTACAACGGTCTACTTCTTTTTCCTTTCTTCTGGTCTTTCTTTCTTTCTTGTTGTTTGTGGAGGCCAAGTGTATTTTTATTACTGGAACTGTTGATCAGTATTTCTAGCTGTATACTTGACAAGTTGAATGAATGATTGCTCCAGGTGTCTGAATTCACCATAAAGCAATGGCTGAATCATATCCTAATGAATAGCTGTCACCATTACAGGAATAGTAGAAGAACCTGCAGGTTAACCCCTTATTCAATCTACAGACAGACAAACTTGGCAAACTGCACAATACAAGAGTTATAAGAAACAATCAATGTTACAAAAAAAACAAAAAAAACAAAGTGAATAATCAGGTGGGAAAATGGAGACTTATAAAGTAATAGGGGGTGCACAGCTTTAGCATTTGCTGAAAAAAGACCAGAGGGACAAAGCATTCAACACCCTGCCGCAATATGCTATCTGGAAAGTGTTGCCCGATAAGACACTAAAGAAGTGTAATGCACTCATAATGAATGCAGTTAAAGAAATCCCCCACCCAGCCTGGATGCTTTTTCTGGCTCCCCCACCCGCCACCCTCCTACCCTGAGGCCAAAGCTCCCCAGCTCCCCAGAATGGAGTCATTAGCCGGGTGCTAATGGTTTCAGACTTTCTAATTGAATGGGAACCCATTGATCTGTAGGTAGAGAGAAATGGTTCTTTTCATTGCCTCAATATGAGCCTGCGCAGCATTTGTCTCCATTCAAAATTAAAGGGCATACACGTTGGAGATGTAAGGTAGAGGTAGGCGTGCACACACACGCACGGAGGTGCAGCATCTACATACAAACACGTGTGTGTGTCTGTGTGTGTGTACAGAAGCAAAAATCACACACACATGCATGTCCAACTCCTCTCCTCTGTGTAGCCTTGAGGGCTCCTATTGTGAGACTAGCAGACTTTAATCTGTGTTCGCTCCCAGAGTTATCCTGGGGAGAGACTGTGCTCCTCACATCTTTTTGAACACTGCAACAACAAGGGGTTGCCTGGGGCAACAGGGGTCAGGGAGGCAGCTTAGTAGAGATGTCAACTGCCGACCTGTCTGCGTGCATGTTGGAGGTTGAAGTGCATAGGGCTGAAAACTATTATAATACTGATAAAGCAATAATGTGGGAGATACTGAAGTAGTTTATCCTCCGTTTACACACAAGTCACTCTCATGTGTCTTTTTTATCTTATGTTACTGATAACTGCTGTTGTTTGTGTGTATGTGTTATCTGCCTAGATGAACACACAACGGGAATGAAACAACTTCTGAAGTAGTCGATAACAAATCAAAAAGTGTGACTGGTGGTTAGTCATCTTTTTACACTCTAACATTTTCCACTCACTTGATATAGTGGATATATTAATGATTGTATTAATGTTTCAGTTAACAAAGTAAACTGGAACTGTGTGTGTGTACAAAATGGTTTTCCACCAAGTACTAAATATTCCCAAATGAGAGTATGTATTGTTATGCAATCACCATTATTGCAGATGGTTGTGCAATAATGGATTTTATTAGTTAGTGTTTATTTAGTTATTTGGAGCTCAGTGTTCTTGATCTGAAGTTTCTAACATGATGTGGTTCAACATCACTCGAACATACTCGGTAGGTTTTCGTCCATATCTTAATATCATATTTTCACAAACAACTGATTACGCTAAGGATTGGTAGTCCTTTGTGTGTGTGTGTGTGTGTGTGTGTGTGTGTGTGTGTGTGTGTGTGTGTGTGTGTGTGTGTTTAAGAGACAAAAAACAGCTGGTTCTGGTTATCAAGCTGGAATTCACTGTAAAAATTACAACTTTTTTTTTTTCTTTTTTCCCCCCGGTCCTTTACCCCAAACCGCACATGCACATACACACACACACACACACACACACACACACACACACACACACACACACATTCACTGACTTTCATACAAACACACACACCATAATTATCCAGCTCCATTGCCTCTCCATGAGGAGACTCTTGCTGTAGCTACTTCTGGAGAATATGTATTTTACTGCCAGACACAAAAACAAATAGGCTCACACTCAGCATGATGTTTAACATCTCCAGACATTGAACCTAGTTCAAAATAAAGCCTTTTATATAAATTTATAGAGGACAGCTCTATCTAGGTAATGAACAAGGTATACGTCAAGAGCATCGGCGTGTGTCAGGTTTAAAGACACGTCTTATGAGCTGAGTGACATCACGTCTGGGAGCAACGTATAATAACATCCCTCTCTCTCTGCAGATTATCTCTAGATAAGTAGTGTGTGTGTGAGAGAGCATGTGTGTATGATATCCCATGAAAACGTGTCCGTGGGCAACCTTCTATATGTGTGTACTGTATGTTTGTGTACGTTGAAGGAAGGTTGTGATGTGTCGTGAGGTGAGCACAGGATTGGAGAAGAAGTCAGTAGCAGACACTGAAGATTTTGTCTAGACTTGATAATCAAACTGTGGTTTTGGAACACAGTGAGTGTGTGTCCTTTTTTTAAAAAAAAATGTACCATCTGAATCTCATCACCATCTGGTCTATTCTTTATCTTTATTTTTTTTATTCTTTATCTTGATCTGTAACTTTACCCAGACATTAAAAGACATTTAAAAAAGAAAAGTATAAATTGAGGTGGATCATTAGCAACATTACATTACTGGCTTCTTAAGAGCTTTCGAGAAATCTTTCATGAGCGTTTTTTCTGTGGCCAACTTTCACCTATGCCAGCATCTTGCATCTGGTAGCCATTTTATGCCAGCAGCACAGCCAGAGTTTCCAGAGAGGTAAACCACAGTGGCAGAAGGTGGAGAAACAGCAGTAGCCCACCCAGGGGTCGATAACCCACAACAGGCCTGTTTGTCACAAACTACTGATAAATACATCTCCGGTGCAGTACTATTGACTGACAACAACACACGTAGATTAAACCCTTCTCCAGTGAGTATGATACAAGCATTTCAGTCAGGTTAAATGGAGAGAGAACATACATCTGATTAGAGTAGCAGCTGTAAGATACACATGCCATTTCCTCTTGCATTTTCAGATCACTTTATTACCCTGCGATAGCCAGAGGCAATACAAGGGCGCAGCATGCCTTCACCTCTCCCCAACCCTCCAAAGTCCACTGTCAATACCCTCCCTGGACTTTGCCAGTCCGCTTGCACTAGGGGACAAACACGAGAGCCCGTCCTGCCTGCACGCTCTGAAGTCATTAGGAGAAACACTCCTCCTACACTAACAAGCACATCATACTGAGCAGTGGCCAAGGTGAGGAACTTATGCTGTCAGTCTGGCTACAGGGGGGGGGTGAAGGTGAAGTGGGTGAGGCAGAAGAGAGAGTGAAATCTGACAGAGGGATGGTGAGAGCTAATCATTTTAAATATGGTTTGGACATTATGTGAATGTGAGACGAGTTGTTCTGTCGATGAAGTGTGCTTTCACGGGCTGCTTCACATAAGGGAGCAACATATGAAGAAAGCCATCAAATAGCATTTTAAGGACTCTTAAAGGAACCTTCCACTGAAGCAAAACTGATTTGATGCATAATAAAATCAGAAATATAAGCAGAAGCTTAGCTCCCGGGATTGTCATTGGTTTAACCTTGATTTGATGTTATAGAGTAGCATGAAATACACTCTTTCAAAGAATAACCACAATATTGCCTTGGCCTGCACAGGACATTCTTTCGGAGGCAGTAACCCTTGGGTCAAAGTAGAGAAGTCTGGAAAAATGAGAACGACACTGAGAGAGTGCAAGAGAGAAACATGAGATATTTGAAAGGCGATGAGAGACGCGGAGTGGAAGAGATGAGGAAGAAAAAGAGAGAGATGACATAAACAGAGAACAGAGAAAGAAGAGTGGTTGAAGGTGAACTGCAGCACTGGTCTGGCTCGGTGCCTTGCCTCTGTTCTGGAGTCTCTCTCCCATCCACAGTGACATGTGGTTTCACGGCCATTACCACACTACATTATAGTGCTATGTGCCATAATGTGAGCCGTCCATATGTACTCCCCTCTCTGCTGGCTCCATAAAACACACGGGCCCAACTGTTTTTGCTCGTGTCAATGTGTGCCATTGAATCTAATTTAACTCCTTTTTGTTCTCATTTCATCGAGTGTAAGCCTAAGTCAAACATCCAAAATTATAAAAAGGGATCCGCAGTTGACAACACTTACTGTATTTGATGAAATAGTTTTCCAATATGTCTAACCAAAAAATCATGTCTAATCATTTATGTTGTTCAGATCTGTCATTCCTCTGCACAGAGGTCACCGTCATGTGCACATTATTTCTTTAAAGCAGCCTGTAATAAATGTCAAACTTTGTGCAAACCATGAAGTGACAAACAAAAATGCTTTGTTGCCTTAGTGAAATCTGATGGGCCAAAGAGAAGTCAAGTCACAATTAAACCTTCTTCTTCTTCTGATTCTCTATTGTTGTTTTTTTTTGTTTTTTTTTCCCTCTCTGTGACTCTCCCTCTCTGTTTGTCTGTGTGTGTATGTGTGTTTTCTGTGCATGTTTGTGTGTGTGTCCTGGGTTGAGGAACAGAAGGTCTCTGCAGGGCTTGCCTGTGTGGGTGGACTCTGGGATTCACCGTGAAAACAACTAAAAAGCCAAGGACATTTCCTAAATAGGAGCTCACACCATACAGTACAGGGTTTGGTCATCTGGTTGGTGCTGTATTTGTGTATTTATTTAAAGATATTTGTATGTGTGTGTGTTTGTAGTTTAAATGGAAAAAAAAACTGGCTGCTTACATTTTAATATTCATCGTGTTTGTGTGTTGATTAGTGAACGTGTTTTGTTTGTGACAACCTTTTTTTAAATAATAAACAGAGGAAGAAAAGCAACTAACCCCTGCCAGCTTCAGCTTCCTATAAAGGCGTCTGTGTGGGCGTGTAAAAATCTACTTATCTGTCTCGGCTCAGATGATTATTTTGTCCGTGCAGAGTGGTTGACAATAAGCCTTCACACAGAGAGATAGATTGTGTCCTTAGGTCTGATAGTTAGACAGTAGCTGTTGAAACACTCTGCTCTGCAGCCTGAGCTGCAGCCAGATAAGTGGAAGACAAAGACACTATTATATTGTCACACGTGGCCCAAAGACATTACAACTCAACACAATGCCATTCTGTGGCATGCTCGGTGGCCGTGGGCCTCTATAAAGGTCTAGTTGCAGAACCGTGCATGTACAGTGACTCTGTTCAACTCCAGATTATCTGTCACTGATACTGTGATTTATGGGGGTGTTTTTAGAGCAGTGGATGTATGTCTCTGGTTTTCCAGAGACCATGGGTTGGGGTGCTATAACACTGCATATAGACAATCTGATATAATGGCCATTAATAACATTGTCCTGGGTCCCTCTAGTAGTATGCTTAAAGGGGAACAAAGTCAAATGATCCAAGTCTGTTTGCAGGTTTTGGGGGATTACGTCAAGATATGTGAAAAAAAGCTGTCTGCGGTCAAGTTGGGTAGTAAAAAGGAAGAAGAAGGAGTACTCTTAAGTAGAGTAGAAGTCCTTCTCTATCCATCTAAGCCAAACTAAGCCTTGCTTGCTACAGATACCTCTTTTCCCTGTTTTTTATCTGTCCTGCCAACTATTTCTTTTCTTTTTTTTTGTCTTCAGGAGAGAAATTCAAATGAATCCAATGTGTTGGACCTCTCTCTGGACCTTTTGCTTAATGGTAGCTGAAGTTTATTTGTTTAGAGTTGATGTCCACTAAATGGCTGAACTCACTGGACTTGGTTCTTGAGCTGTTCCCATAGCAACCTTTCTGGACCAATGGACACTAATGGACCTCTTGTAGCCGGGCCATCTCAGGTCAGGCACGGGTCAAAAAAAATCTAAATGGTACTTGCTGGTTCACTTTTGCTGTTTGCTCTCTTTGTTTGATTCTCAACTGTTTTAAATTCCTCAGTTCGTTGGATGAAATAGATGTGTATATTTATATATATATATGGCTATAACTGCCTGGAATGTCAAACATAGGTCAAATAAAAAGTGTGACGTCTTGGAGAAAGGAAAGTGCATGACAAAAGTATTGTCTGTCATATTTTTGACATAAAAGGTGGGAAATATCTAATGTCATAGCCCAAGAATAGACTGATGTGACATGATTCGGAGGTAAATGTGTTTCTGCCTCTTCCTGGATATGAGCTGAATATGAGCAGAGGGGAAATAGAAGGATAATACTGGTGGTGATCAGGGCCTGGTAGAATGGCCCATGATGGAGAGCTATAAATAGCTTCACTTGGACACTCATCTTGGCTCCTGCCCCATCCTCCTGCACCACCCTCTGCTCTGCTGTCCCACACCTCCATCCTCTCCCTGTCCTTCCCCAATTCCACCCCCTCCCTGCATGTCTCCATCCCTCCCTCGTTCCCATATAGCACCTGCTCCGACACCTCCTCTGCCAACTGGCTGATGTCATGCTTTGGTACCGGACAGACATCCTCACGCTTAATTCTGCCCTACTAAGTGGCAGAGACGACCAGGTTTACCCACACACACTCCCTCAAACACACACACACACACACTGCCTCCTCTGGCATGTGATAATCTCACGACACACAGGCCTAGCGTGACCATTCAAATTCAATCTGAATGTTTAAGAAATGTCCCAGGGTGTTTAGAAACTTGTAAAAGCATTCACTCAAACCTGCTGGGATTGTCACAAGGGCTTCCATTAGTGATTATTTTCATTATTGATTAATCTGTCTGTTTTTTCTTTTTTCAATCCATTAATCGTTAAGTCTATGAGATGTATCAACACAATTTCCCAGAGCCCAAGGTGACTGCTTATTTTGTGTGACTAATAGTTCAAAACCTGCATATATTCAGAGAAAAGGAGCAAAATCTTAAATATTTTGCATTATTCACATTATATTTACTAGCAACATAGGATAGATGATAGGAAACGAGAGAGAGATGCAACAAAGTTTCTTCCAAAAAGAGACTGATTCCTACTAAGCTGTTTACATGGCTAATAAAAATAAATATTCCACTTATAATAGTTAACATAATGACTGATGTCCTACAGTTTATATTATATTGATATTCAAAAACCTGTTGATCCTGTATCCAAGTCTTTCATAATATTTAAAAGTAGGTATTGAGACGCCTATCCCGAATGGTAAATAGATTGTATAGCTCTTTTCTAGTCCTCCGACCCCTCAAGGCACTTTTGCACTACACATTACATTCACCACATTCATAAACTGACGGCAGAGGCTGCCATGCAACGTGCCAACTGCTCATCAGAAAGGAACTAATCATATTCACACACACTCACACAGCCGTTGGGACCAATTTGGGCTTCAGTGTCTTGCCCAAAGACACTTCAACATGCAGACTGGAGGAGTCAGAGATCAAACCACCGACCTTCTGATTAGTTGATCATATTTTACCTCCTGAGCCACAGTCGCCCACAGCCCTGAATGTGCTGTATATCCAAAGAATGCTCCTTAATGCCAAATAATATCAACGGAAATATGGAATGGAATATGCTGTTTACATGACCCGTATCAAATCTGGGATATTGATTTTACTGAAGTAACATACTTGAAGTAATAGTGGTAAATTTGTGTGCAATGAAACATAGTCAGTGTGGTTCACTGTTGTGGTTTGGGCTATAGAAATATATAAATCTGACTTGACTTGAAGGAGATTAATTAATTTTTGATCTAACTTTTAATATTCCTGTGAATTGTATTTTGTTTAATGGTTAGTTAGTATCCTTGATAGATTGTATAAGCAGTCCCCTTTTTCCATTTTTCATTAAACCCTGATTGTTGAACATGACTGAACCTTCCCACATAATATATATCAACAATGTCCTTCACTGTCCTCGAGTAGAGGGACTCACATTGCATTAAACTTTCACTTAATACTAATCTGCTGAACAGGACTCATACGATATGTCTTGATGTGCATCAGTCACTCAAGAGCTTTTGGGTTTCAGCCTTTTTCCACTTGATCGCAAACATCCTGTGTGACCTCTCATTAGTTGTGGCACTGACCCATGACTTTGTTATTGCCACACAGGGGCCTGTCTCCCCTAAACACACTTTGCATACCCACTGTCTGTGTGTATTTCCTGTCTGCAGCATCTCTGCTTCCTGCACTCTTAAACTCTGAAGTCCTCTATTGGGGAACTCGGCACAAGAATCTCTTCACTTCACTCTCTCAGGGATAAAAGCGGAGACTGCTAGACTCGGCGTACTTTTTCCTCTGTATACATGCTCATACAAATACACACAGAGACAGAACTGCAGGGTTACAGAGTACCTTCATAAAAGTGCCTGTTCTACCCCACTCTATCACACACTGCCATTCTGTCTCAGCTCTCCATTGTCACTTTACCTTTTATTTTTATGTGCTGTTTTTTATTTGCTCACAAGAAAGGCAGCACAGGTGATTTACAGCAAAAAGCGATTCTGGTTGAAATGAGGGAGAAGGAGCTCAGTTGTAATCTTTTGTCTTTTTAACAATATCCCTTCTGTTCGTCAGCTATCATCGCACTGTCTTTCTTAGTGTTCCTCACCTTCTCGTTCTCCCATCATCCTCCTCCCTGTCTGCTCTTACGCTCTCACACTAACTGCACTGACATTTCATACATCTGTGTGTCTCCAGCCTTGTTCTGTTAATATTTACTTACGCTCAGCTGCACAAGAACTAGGCCCCGGTCTTGCAAAGATACACAGACACACTTCACAAGTTTTAGTTTGGGGGAGAACTGGTTGTATTATAACACATGCTCATACAGTACAAATCAAATAAAAGTCAAGTTTAAAATTGGTTTGTCAGATTTGTAAGAAAAGGTTTATTTTATTTTCTTCTTCCACAGAACAGGGACTAGATTCCAAAGCCTCTTCTTGCTTTTTTTTTTTTCAGGAGCACTTCATCTCTGTTTATATATTTTCCAGCTGTGATGTCATGTAGGCCAAATCATCATGCGTTCCTGGTGTAATTAATGTATTTATAAGCCAGCAGGGGAGGAGTTGAGTGAATGACAGTAAGTGAGGAGCAGAATAAGCCGAGGCCCTCAAGGTTGTGGAGCCGCTGAGGCGTCCATGCCTGGAGCCTGCTAGTAAAACATTTTGACCCCCTCATTATGGCCCATTTAGAGGATCAGGAGTTCCTAAAACAACTTGTCTACATTTCTTAACATGACTTTTGCATGCAGTCATGAGGTCGCAGCGTGGAACCAGGTCTGTCTGGTTGAATCTGGAGCCGACAACCACTTCCATGCCCTTGTCATCCTCACACGGCTGTGACGAGGGCTTGCAACATCAACTGCGGCTGAGGCTTCGGTTTAGGAGGAGGAACCGTGAATCACAGCACATCTCCCTCTGTCCTTCTGTCTCTCTCTTTCTCTCTCCCTATTTTTATCTGTCTCTCTCCCTCTCGGAGGCATCCACATATGCACATTAACTTGCGGCGAGGCTCAGTCTAAAATTCCTTTAAAAACCACAGTCATCACCATTCACCCACCCCACCCTAATAGCCCCTTGCAGACTGACTTGTGCATGCACGCACACACACATATGTGCACACACACACACATTATAAAGACCCTGTTTATTTGAAGGAACTGAAAGAAGGCCTTCCTCATCTACTCTCCTGTTCTTTCGTGCAATGGAGGGAACCTTGTATGCATGGGAATGTGTGAGCATGTTGAGGGGGCAGATTCTCTCATTTAAGAATAAGGATTATCAAAAAACTTTTTGTAGAGGTACACAATCACCTAAAATTAAGAGTCTCGGTTGCAAAGTCACATGAGCAGACCACCTCTGAGCAGTTTGACAAATATATCTGACTGCGTTTCACATGTGCATTTGATTCAGCTCTATAGTCTGATGTGAGGGAGTATATTGGAATCTGGACATGTTCACATTCATGTATTGTTTAGTAAGTTTATTTACGTAACTTTATCTTTGTTAGTTTGGTTTTAGAATTTGGCATTTTTATTTTAGTGGTTTGAATTTGTTTTTGGTTCCTATTTTAGCTCTCACTGTAGCTTTCTTAAATAAAGATGAAATAATTAAAATGTAAATTTGCACAATTATCACTGCTATCTATGAATATAAACTACCTATATAAACTACGTATAGCTAAAACGCAGGGAAGACAACATGAGGGTATAATGAATAACACAGCAGTCGTATTTCTTGCTCATTTGTTGGTGCTATTTTAGATTTTCTAAAGTGGCTGATGTGCATATGTCCCCATTTGTTTATTTTTACACTGCTAAGTTTGCATCAGCAAAATTCCTTGTAATGATTTACGTAGGCTATACACTGCATATGTCGACAACCAGCGCATGAGTTTTTTAAGGTACTGTGGGTGCATTAATGTACAAAAAACAAATGCAAAATGTTCACTGATGTTATTCTAAGGTCCTTTAGAACTGGTTGGGGCCAGATTGCACCAAGCCATCCTCTTCCTGCTGTTTATTTATAAGCTGGTCACTCTACTGACCTCTCCTCTAGCTCCCTTTTCCTTTTCTCTCCTTCACTCATCATACTATTAATGCTTGGTCATTCTTTCCATTAGTTCACACGCTTCTTTCCTGTTCTGGTTCTGACAACGTGACTGCTCACCCTGTCCTGTCCTGTGAGAGCCGGCTGGAACAAAAAACGCTGAGTGAATTTCTCTAAATTTTTCCACTGAAACTCTGATGTGAGGGCCACAGGCATCGAGTTTCGATGTCGTAATAGTCGTTAACTGTCCCTCGGTCTTGAAGTGAGTCAGGGTCAGAATGAGGAAGAGGTTAGCAGGAGAGATGAAAAAGAAGATGAGTAGAGGCTGCAGGCACAATCCGCCTTCTTTTCAGTTCCGAAAAATGTCAGCTTAGCGTGTGTCATGCTGTGGATTGAAAGTTAACTGTTCCTTTGATTCATAACAGAATACACTGAAAAAAATCAGCACAAGACAACGATAAGGAAATGGAAATTTTACATAACTGGAATCACTGCCAGTGGAAACAGTAGTGACTAAAAGTAACATTTTGTAGACTTTAAAACTCAGTGCCATTGCTAAGGTGTGACAATACCCCCAGAATGAATATCCTCATAAATCTATGAAATTATTTGAAATATCTTGTGTTCTTCCTTTTGTTGATTAACTAATAATTTCCCACAGTATCCCTTCTTACATAGTGATATGTTCTATCACCGTGGGCCTGAATGGTTCAGATCTAAATCTGATTAAATTTCAAATCCTCAATCATTAATTCTTATTAGGTGTGTGCATATGTGTTTAAATCTGTGTTTATGCATTTGTAAGTGTGTGTGTGTGCGTGTGTGTGTGTGTGTGTGTGTGTGTGTGCGCGCAGTCCTGTGTACTCAAGTCTACGTGAGCACATGTTTGGCACAGTTTAATCTTATCAGAAGAAGGATTAGTCTCCTTGACACTTGCTCACTTGGAGCACGGCACATACAACTACTTGTAAAAGACTTGTAAACGTGTTGGGATGCATACTGCACTCATATCTGTGATGACATCACCTCTCAGCACCAGAAGGACAGGAAATCTTGGTGCGGTAAATCATTACCTCACTGGCTCGCTTATCATCCAAAGTTACTACAGTCAAGATTACACAGAGCACACTTGGACTGTAGAAGAGCCTGACAGACAGTCCACACCTCAGTGTTTTGTGTAATTTAGTGTTTAGTTTTTTAAAAATATGAAGCCTTTTTTTCCAGCAATGGCCATTTAATGTATTTAATGTGTGTGCTGAGTAATTACCTCTGCACTGTAAACTGATGCATCCGTTGCTCTTTTTGAGTTCTACGAAAAAATTGCACTGCCTGTCACCGCGGTAACGGTAACCATGGGTGTGTCAAAAGGAAATCAGTGATGACTAAAAACTTAAATGACCATTGTGTTGCTTTAGTGCAATTTAGACATGTGGTTGCTGATTTTAACCCTTTGACCTTGCACTCTTCACCCTAGCATGACGGAGAAACAGTTTGTCTGTTGAAGGCTAAATATCTTACCCACTGGACCTTTAAGGATTATAACCTTAAATACTATGTTGCATGTTCTATACATAGATCTGACAAATATAGAAGGATGTTTAAGATGCTGAAGTTGCCTTCTTGAAAAAACACTTTCTAATATGTGGAGGTCAGCAAACAACCTTTTGCACTCCTTTCACGAGGAGCTTCAGCACTATGGCACCCTAGACTTTAGCTTAGTCATGATCTGAACAAGTGCACGTGTTACAGTAGCTTTTCTACTGTGTAATGCTTTCGATGTGCTGAATCAATGCAATGTTAGGTGTTGCCTTTTCCAGCTTTCCCCTTTTTCTATTATTTGACTTTTATCTGAAAAACATATTACTTAACTGAACTCAAGTCATGGTCACGTTGTCAAAGGAAAGTCCATCAACAGGATGCAGCCGATGCAGAAGTTAAGGAGTGGTGTTTCACAACCCCCTCAAATTGTTGAAGCTTCTGGGCAACTTCCCATCTCAGTGCAAGACAGCTGGAGAGCGATTTTTAGAGAGTGTTTTTAAGAGGCTGCAGAACTCTAGTCTCAAGAAAACAGCTTTTTATTCAATATTATTAATAAAAATTCAATAATATTGAATCAAGATGTGTATTTTACTCTGTCTTCTTGTCTCTCTTACACTCTCTCTCTGTCTTTCCGAGAGTACAGTACAGCAGAGGGTGGGTAATTACTTGCGCTCCAACCCTAAAATAACACGACTGGCCCAATTACAGTCTGGGCCTCATTACACAGCCTCGCAGAACAGAGAGAGAGAAATACAAGACCAATCAAAACAAAGAGGGAAAGCGGAGATGTGAGGAAGGACAACATTTAGACGGCAGGTGTTGATTTAACTTGTCTGTGAGGGGAGTGTCCAGGTGGCACAGTGGAGCAGGGTACATGCCATGTCCTGCCCTGTCCCGACAGTGTTATGGATTCAAACTCTGGCAGCTCTTCGGTCTCTGTTCTTTCAGTTTTTCCATTTTGTTACCAACAGAAATACCAACGGCTAATGCTCCTCACTTCACACATTTAAAGTCTTAGCTCTATGCATTATCCCAAAAACATGCACATGCACAGGACACTTTCCCTTTCGACCCGTGGCCTCTAGTATGGTCAGGGTTGGGTAAGGTTGGGTCAGCGCCAGAGAAGCTTGTTTATGTAAGACTCTTCAAAGAGAGCCAGTGAAAGAGCACACTGTACAAGGGAAGGGAAGTGTAAATACCAGCCTGATGTTGGCATAACACATGCTTGCCCTATACATCAATTACACATGAGTTGCACAAAATCCTACAAATATACATATATATTTTACACACATACAACAGACAAACAGCACAAAGACCGCGGCATTTGAAATCCAACTTGTCTTTTATGGTTGAAGTCACATTCAGGCTCTGTCTCAAAAAAAAAACCCAGTCATGAACCCTAAATTACTAGAAAACCCTGAGTGTTCTGGTGTAGATGTGATGTTGTTTGACTTGCTGTTATGGTTAGGCACTGTATCCCAAATTAGACTTACCCTCCTTTTTCTCCCTACTGACCACGGCTTGACAGGAAAAGCTTGCCAGAGCTTTCTATGTATGTTTGCATACATGCCGCTGCGTGCATGTCGATTTATATGTGAACATGCATGAGTGTCTATATACACACACACAAGTGCAAATTTTATTGCTGGATACTAAATAAATGTTTTCACAAATCTTTATTTAATTTTTTACTTGCAACCATTTTATAGCGGTGTCATGTGGCGGTGAAAGAGGAGGTTTGACAGCACTGCTGATCAGACAAGACAGAACATGGTTCTCACACTTACTCACACACACCTGACTAACTGACTGGGAGCTGGCACAGGGCCAAAGGAAATTTCTTGGGGAACTTTGAAAAGGCGTCTTAACATAATTCTATATGTGTGTTGGTGTGTCGGCCTATTGACCCCACTTTAGAGGAAGTCAGGAGAGTCCAAAGGGTGTGTAGAAGAAACAAGATGTAAAAAAAAAAAAAAAAAAAAATGTGTCAAAGGAGACGAAAACAGAGCAGAGGGGTGTTGTTTGAAGGAGTTGGATAGCAGAGATGTTGGCGGTGGTTGAAGGGAGAGGGGGCGCTGTGTGTCTGTTTCAGTGCCTGGCACAGCTTGGCCTGGTTAGGCTCCAGGCCTCTCTGGGGGAGCCAAGTCTTCTCCCCAGGCGCTGCCAACTCCCTGTGGTGGTGTAGCTACATGTTCAATTATGCTCTGGAGCCTGCCTGTCTTTACCTATGCCTCATAGGAAAACACTCCTAGCCTGTGTGTGTTTGTGTGCTCAGAATGGGAGTAATGAAGAGATCCCGATGTGGTTTTAAGGACAGAGGAATTCATGGGAGTTAAGGTTCCATCTCAAATCAAAACGATCCTTGATTGCAGTGGCTCCTACTGTTTTGTTTCAGTACAAACAATTTTTCTTTGTGCCTATATGACGGTATGAAATTTTAGAAAGTTTATGTTGATTTAGTCATTGGATACAGTATGGCATAGTAAGAAAAGAAACAGTTCTTCCTATGCTGTCATAGTTTCCAGGAAAATAAAATGGACATGTTGGAGTATTTATATAACGTGGCAGCGCAGAATACATAGTATGAACTTTACTTTATGTGGGTACATAAAAATCGACAAAATCGTCATCTTCCATAATGTCTGTCACAGTTTGTTCACACATCACAAACCTCGCGAAATGCACATGTGGAAATTTTCATTAAACCAGGATGCATGCGTCTGCGTTTGTGTGTGCATGCGCACATGCCTGCAAGAGCGTGGACGCATTCCTGTGGGTATGTAAGTGTGTGCATGTGTGTGCCGGCATGCTTGCTCTAGAGGCATCCTTTAAGGGGAGGGGGAGCAATTATCACTGCCAATAAAACAACAACAAACAAACAATCATTGTTCTGGGCCTCACCTTGTTGTACCACACCCCTCTATAAACCTTATTTCACCAGGACGACTGACACAGAGAATGTGCTGCGCTGTGCTGCCTAAGCACTCTCCCCAAATAGCATTTATGTAGTCGGCATGCTGCTCCCACGTGTACCTGTGGGTGTGCTTATGTCAATTATATATACGTGTGCACATATGCATATAAGGTGTGAAAGCACACGCATGTACTGTACACACAGATGCTCTTTATGTGATGCAGCTAGTATAACCACTATCACCTGAGAGAGAAATTCACATATATTTGTTTTACACGGTTTGTATCTATATGTAGAGAGGGGAGAGATGCAATATTAATTCAAATCTGAGGATAATGCCACACTGCAGTCATAGTGATGCGTGCTTTTTCCTCACCTGCCACTGGCCTTATCAACAACAACAACCCGGGGACACTCTCTCACCCTCCACTCCAGATCGTAAACGTCACATTGACGTAGGATCTACAGACTCTATGCGTTATATTAACGCACAGCCTTTATGTAACATAATTTGGACTACCTCACTTTTAAAAAAATATCTGCACATTTTTAAATATTCTGCACACTGTGAACCTTTGCACCTTTGCACATCACCTGGCAAATACTTGCACATTCCTGCACAAGCTGTACGTCTTTATACACAACATATTGTGTGTGTGTATATATATATATATATATATATATATATGTATTGTTTCTATTTTTTAATACTTGATTTTTTTTAATCTTCCTTATATTTTTATTTAATATAAATATGTGAATATTGGATTGTGGATTTTGGAGAGTTACCGAGCTGCCTCCCTCAGTGGTGCTGGAAAGGTGCAGGGAGACGGGATTTCAGCTCCTATTCTGACACATCCTTTACACCAAAACGTTGTGTTTTTGTCCTCCCCTCAAATTCTAGTTTCAACACAAGAGAGAGAATAAAAATAAAAATGAGTAATTAATGGGCTTAAATCCAGGATACTGTCTTCTTGTTTTTTTAATCTTCTCATTTTATACCCTCTCCTCCATCTGTCTTTTAATTTGTCCTCTCTGTCTTCCACCATTTCCCAATTTAGCTAATTTGTTAAAACTTCAAGTGTGATCCCAGGAGACCACAAATGTGCACCCTGCTGGAGTTTTGTTTAAATTGCATAATGGCAAAATGTCCCTTTGGAGTGGAGTGTGGCTGTGTGTGTGTTTTTTGGAACATATGCACAGTATATTTTGCAGCATGTGTGCATACACACCGCGCCTTACGTACATGCACGTTGGTGTATATGTGTATGCATGTGTGTTTCATCTGTGGAATATCCCTGTGGACTACTGTTTTGTTTACGTCTTATTACCCCAGCAAGCTCGGCCGCTGGGGAGCTACATTTGTAAACATCATGCCTTGAGAGGCCTGCTTCGCGTGTGCGTGTTTGTGCACACGCATTTGAACAAGATTCTCAAGAGGTACTCCTGTTTTACCCCCTCTTTAACAACATATACAAGTAATGTATGTGTTACAGAGAAATAGCCGTATTTTGACTGCCTTACAGCTAAATGTTTAGAAAATAAACAAATGTAGTGAAAAAAAAAGATATCAGATGTGATTTTATGCACCAGAAAAGGGGAAAAATCATTAAAATCTCCTCTGAGACCTGCAATATGAATGTTTATTGAAACATGCTAAATTGGCCTGAAAAGGTTTATTGATTACTTCTAACAGTTTAAATTAACACCGTACAGTATGGTCTAACGTGTTGAGATTAACTTAGACATTTTCAGGGCAGAGCTACTGTAAATCACTTCAGATCAGTGAGATCTGTTCAGGTGATTTACAATGATTAATGACATGCACCAACTTGTGCCTGCAAGGTTTCCTCTGTCTTTGCGTGCTCATATTGTTGAACAGGGCTCCTGTCGGTTTGTTTGGAGCTGACCGATCAGGCGTGCGGGATATGGACACAAACTGACATCAGCGACATGACACTGCCACCATTCAGAGTCATGGCCTACTTATTTTGCTCTCTGTCTGTCTCATTCTGCACCTCTCTGCCACAGACACAAGAATGTAGTGGAGGTTAAATCTTTCTACACGTATATAGGTGATTTTTGTACATACTAGTGATTAAAAAAATGACTTTATATTATTTTCTCATTAAAAAAAGTATGCCAGTTTCTTGTGATTGGCTCTGTTTGGTTAGCAGAGCGTGAACTGATAACATTCATATGATTATCAGAGCTGCATTAATTTGTAACCGGGCATCTCTTCCACGAACAGGTCTGTCTTGAGCACAGCTGTTTCTTGTTTAAATATTTTTTTTCTCGAATTTTAAGTGACATGCTGTATCATGTCTTGCAAGACTCCCTGTCTTGCGAAGCTATTAGTGCAGACACTTGTCAGATTTAAATGCTAGGAACTATCTGGACTATTATAGCTCTCTTCCAGTGGCCCAGTATAGCACACTTTATCCGGGCCACGCTGTAATCATATGCATTTCCACTGCAACCCCACAGTAGGGGATAACCCAGCCGACCTACAATATTATGGTTCTGCTTTGAAGCGGGTTCAGACAACGACATTTTCCACCATCAACTGGGCTGAGTCCTTGCCATAGATAGAAATTATGGAGACTATAGAGAAATCACCGTCATTGAAAGTCTCGTGTGAACTCATAGTATGTGGAGTTTCATTTCTGACTTTCATTTAACAGGTATCTTCACTGTTTTATGGTCTGCCACATTTTTACCATCACTACTGCTTAACATTGTCTATTTTTGTTGTTTCAGATTAAAAGCTTTCTGATGGTGAACCACTGGAAGGCTTTTTATTTCCAGGCAGCTTTATTCGTCATCAAGCTCGTCATCAGTTTGACGTAACGTGGTGAAAGAAAAAAAACAGCCACAGCAAACTGGTAGGATGAGGAGCTGCGACAGGTGCTTATTGCAGAATGGTTATTCTCCAATGCATCATCAGGGTACAGATAAAAAATGTTTGTGTAATATGCCATTTCCACATCACAGGCTCTGATAACGCCTTGTTCACAGTATGGTACAATCAGGGTGTCACATTCGTATGTAAATACACACTTGTTGAAAGGTTAGAACAACAAAACAACACAACTCCAGAAATGAGGGAGGGTAAAACGGTCTCAACAGAAAGCGAATGAGGAAGCAGAGAGGAGAAACGTCAGTTACTTAGATCATCATTCCTCCGTCATCTGCAGGGAAGCTGGTTGGGAAACAGTTAATGACTTTCACAATGTTGAGTAAATTATCTGTCTCACCCTCTCTTTTACTGTCTCTCTCTCTCCCTGTCTGTCTGTCTGTCTGTCTTTCTGTCTGTCTGTCACTCTGCGTCTGTCAGCCCACAGAGGAGTCATGCAGCTTGCAGGCCGTGACACTCTGACCAGCATTAGTGCAGGAGGTGTGCAGAGTAACACACACTCCCAGATCTCTCTGAATGTTCCCACAGCAAGGCAGACACCAGGCTGTTTATTTAACCATTAGCCTGGGGGAGGGGAGGCCAAGCTGGGTGAACAAAGGGGGACCACAGCTTTTAGTTGCGCCATATTAAGACCAAATCAGGTGTTGTGGTGAATCGCTGTTGCCGATGGGGGTGTGAGTGTGTTTATTTGTGTCAGCAATCAGAAAATAACTTATTACTCTATTATTTCTCTGATTCACCAGCTTACTCGCGATTGGTGCTCCCTCTCTCTCGTTCATTGTCTATGTTACTCAACCACTGCTCTCTCTCTCTCAGTCTCTCAGAGTAAATGGACACAGACCAAAGAAAACTTCTTGGTATCACTATTTTGTAGCATAGACTGTAAGCCAAACACAGATGTAGAAGCTGGGTACATGAAATGAGCTGAGCCAGAATACAAATGGGTTAGTATGACAGTTGTATTCACTCTTTTTTTAGTCCGTTTTTTGTCCCCACCAACTCCTGTCTGCCAATTAGCACTGAGCAGATAGTGTACAGTGGGGTTTTTAGAGCTTTTTTGCTTAAAGGAGCTGTCTGTTGCATCTGAAAACAATGCTATGAGAGCGGTTCGAGTGAGCCATAACAATAAAGTTGTGGACTGAAAAGATAAACAATAACCTGAAACTTGTTATAAAGCTCCATAAAGCTGCAGGTTCACGAGAAAGATTCAGGTTCGAGTGACCCCTTTCACATTGGCCCATTGTCCTGTCATAAATAATTAAAAATCTTGACAATATCTGCTTTAATAATGTATTCAGTAAGAGACTAAATGACTGGGATTTATAACAGTGCATACTGAATACATTTCTCATATGTACTGTATGTCCCATCTACGTTGCGTAATATGCATTCACGGTAACTGGTGCTGTGTCAATGAATGTAGAGCATGTGTCATGCCATTACTACAACCAACTTCCCACAGCACAGCAACCCTACAGATGTGTGTGTGTTTGCAATGAAGAATTAAATAAATTAATAAGAATGATACATTTCAGGGGTCAAGGCAACATTACTCCCCAAGCTGATGTACCAAACATTACTTTGAATCCTTTAGAGTGTAGAGAGATAAGTTACTGTAGGGACAGTCTGAGGAGACAGGAAGGTGCTGCAGTGTGATTTTATTCATTTCAGCCAACACTCACACACACACAGAAACAATGAAAAAGTAAGAGTCTACCTTATATATGGCACATGACACACCTATGCACACACGCTGGCATACATTCACTGTAATGCTGTCTCTCTAACTCTCTCTCACTCACACTCACACACACACACACACACACACACACAGAAAGAGAGAGCTAGACACAAAACTGTACTTAACGGAGCTCCTCCACCCTGTAATCCTTTCAAACCAAGCCTGAACACCTGCAGTGAGAGCTATGACAAGTGCTCTGGCTGAACAACCATCCAACGTGGTTCGTATGTCATAGACAGTCCTAATGTAATACTAATTATATGTTTTCCCAGCTCAGGTCACAATCTCTTTCAAGAATCACAAATCTCTGCATCAGTTCTGGTCAGTGTGTGAGTGTGTGTGTGTGTGTGTTATGGATCCCTGTGAGGCCAGCGTTGGAAAAAAAACAAAACACTCCTCATGGAGTGATGTGTAGACATATTGAACGTGTGAGACACTGTATCACGGGCAAGTGTGGATTTCTGCGGGCTTTTGAGGAAGAAGAGGATGAGGAAAGCAGAAAATGGGAGGAGAAGAGCGTATGGTGTATAATCACACAGACTGGATAACATTGAAAAGCCTCGGGCCAGCACTGACAAACACAGCTGCTTACTGACACGTAAATCTACTGGATGACTCTCTGCCCTTCTCTGCCTGCCTTCAAACACACACACACACATACACGCATAAAAGCACACACACACTTGAAATTGAGCATGTTTGAGGGTTTGAACAGTGCCACTGGGCTGTCTCAGGTTGGATAATAACTCTTGGCCTGTCAGAGCAGAGTGCTAGCTGTCCAAAAAGCTGTCAACATCCCACTTACCCTAAAACCAGCACGACTATGGCCTGTGCTTACGGGATCTTTGCAGGCAGTCTTCCCGACACACTTTAGCTGACACGTTGTTACAGTTCCAGGAGTCACATGCAGTCTCTTTTTACTGTAACTGACTAACTATTGTTTTCATGAATATTCATTTGGATTAGTGGAGTTGGTGCTGCTCAGGATAAGCAGACCCCACCTACTCCAAGACTGGAGATAAGAAGCAGGCATGTATTGTAATAGCCATTTATGTCCAGATAGTTCCAGGAACTTTTGAATGGCCGCAGTCCTGTTTGAGTTTCCACCGCATTTAACAATCTGAATGATCTGCTGAGTGTTTTACTGTTATTTATTTCTGTTTTAGATTGAAAGTTTTATTTCTCTCATTCACTCGATTTGCTCTTGTCGCTGCTCCCTCAGGGGTTCACTCCTTTGCTCTGTCTCCCTCCATCCCTCCCTCTTCTTTTGTTCACTTTCAGCCCACTCGCTTTAGCTTTTTTTTTTAAAAAACTAGTTGGGAAGCAAACGACATAACTTTTTTTAAAACTTTTTTTTCTTTTAAACATCAACAAATCCAAATATCAAATGAGCAGAAAAAAGTTTAAATAAAATCTAATGTATCATGCATCATTGTTTAAGTCAATGCATTTATACAAACATTTATATACATTCTCAAGTGAACTTCACTTCTGCTTCCTTGTTTTTTGAATGGAGTACACACCTTGCATGTGGTGCGTACTCTTGCTAGTTTCGTGATACCAAACAATTGATCAATTATCTGGGGATTTCTAAATGCAGGATAATTGCTAACAGTGCAGATTGCAGCCCCTAACAAACCTTGTTTTTAAGGACACGCCTTACTGGAAATGATGCTCTCCACGCATTCTGTTTCATGGTTACAAGCACACAACTTCTGCGTGTTAATATAAAGGGCAGCCCTAAAAAGGCTGGGTTGGTTGTGCAGGAGTTTTTTTAACAACGAAAGATGGGAGATTGTCCTCAGTCTCTATTACAGTCGGAAAGTGATCTTAGTCCCTGTTCCTTCCGTCGAAACATAAGTAAATGTCCCGAGTTCCTTAAAAGGTTCTTCGTCCACTGGGAAGGTTTCTGCTGTGGAAACGCCTTATTCGGCACTTAACTTTCAGACTAAACCTTGCTCCAGACTAGGTGTTACCACTCCATCGTGTAGCAATGAAAAGGTAAAAGAGAGCAGTATGACTCCACTTTCCACTTCCCTCATCCATCTGTTCATCTCTACACTGCTTTGCTTCTGAAGACGGAGGTGTGTGCTTGGAACACATAACTGTTTGTTTGTTCTGCTTGTTTTGAAACCTTTCACTTTTCACATTAAGTAACTTAGTTGCCTAATGGTTGCAAGAACTCATAATATTCTCTACTCACTTGTGCGCGTATGAGTTAATGTCATTAAATGATGTAACAACATTATGTCTTTTCCAAAGCTGGGCCCCCACCACCCTCCCTCTGGCCATAGTCAGGCCCAGATGAAAATATGAACTCAGAGAGAGAAGTTAATCTCCCACACAAACTCAGAGCGGAGGCTGTAACTCAATACAGCCCGCTTTGTGGGAGGCCAACTTGTCCTCATCCCGGAGAATTAATACAAGTTGTCCACTTATGAGGAATGAGATTAAACTGTAGTTGGCTCTTATTAAACCCCAGAATGAACACAGAGGCATAAAGGATCTCTGTGTGTGAGAGTGAGAGGGTTACAAGGTGCAAATGCGTGTATGTGTGTGTGTGTGTTTTTGTTTGTGTGTGTGTGGTGTACATTAGGTGCAGTGTGTGTGCAGGGCGGGGGCTTGAGATTCCCAAGCAGGCCTTATTGGAGATGATTACGCTCATAAAACCTCTGCTCTCTAAATTGCCCTCCTCCTCCTCCTCCTCCTCCTTCTCCTCCACCTCCTCCTCCTCCTTCCATCTGCAGTCTAAACACACTTAATCAAGCACAGGTGTGTCCTGATGCATTTACAGACGCCTCGCTGACAGACAGTCTTATAGAGCAAAACAAGAGGGAAGCAGAAACAGTAGGCATTTGGTCTTCTTTACATCTTTTTTTTTTGTTACGTTGTGCAGAAAACGACAGATATGAATGAAAATATGAATGAGAACAAATGTGACACACATTGGTTTTCTTTTACTTTGTTCCTTAATTTTTCTCTCCTCTCCTCTCCATCATCCTCCTTTCTTCCTCTCCCCTCAGTCTTAATTCACTCCACGATCAGCCAGTGTTGGGGATCTGTGGGTTAATACGGTTACCGGGATAACAATCTCCCCCTGCATCGCTCCATGATAGATGGGCACTGTGTGTGTATGTGTTGAGTGATTGAGCAAGTGGGTGAGTGAGTGAGAGATAAAGTAAGCGGCGGCTGTGTAAAAACGTGTGTGTGTGTGTGTGTGTGTGTGTGTGTGTGTGTGTGCTCGAGCGAGAGTGTGGAAGCAGAGGGGGCTGTGGTATCCGTCAGAGGAGAACAATGGCTTTTAAATGAATCTGGGAGGTCGTAAATCACACAAAGAGAGAGCCCAAATGCAGCGCTGATTGCCTGGACGTCAGAGTCAGCGGACGACAGGAAGGAACGAATGAACGAGAGAATGAACGAGAGCCCCAGCGAGACACCTTGTTAACGCCTGAACAAAACGCCTCCATTAGGAACCAATGGCCTACTTATGCAAATGAGTCCACATACGCACACTTTCTCTCCTGAAAGTTCTGTCCTTGGGAGGCACATGCAGTCAGTCAGTCAGGACAAATGTAAATAAATCAAAGGACAAACACTTTTCCATTACACATTTGTCGGTCTGAGGTAAAGCTCAAAGAGAACTTACAGTAGGCCTCTGCACTTCATACCTGTGCTGGCATAACACTGTTGCCTAATACTGTTGATCTTTTTAAATATTGAAAAATGTTGAGCTGTACATTTAAGTGGAAGACAAAGTTCTTGCCTAACTTGTCGTCCTTTGAATATATGTTTTACTTAATCTCATATAATTTGAATTGGCTTGATAAAGATATAATTTTATTGTCACTGGTAATGTCTGTAGCTGTTGCTGTATGTGTTAATACTAAGCAGTTGTAAATCATTAGAGCCATGCTTCATTATGGTTAGTGTGAGTGTTGCCTCAGAGAGAGAGATGAGTGGTAGGCAGAGTGTAATTACAGGTACGTGGGGAGAAAACATGCAATTACAGATGTAGAGGAGGCATTTTGCACACTTTTCCAGCTTGTGTGTTGTGGAAGCTTGTTTATCTCTCCTCTCCCGAGTGGCGTAAGTTCTTTTACTCAAGCACTGCAGTTCAGTACAATTTCTTATACTTGAATAGAGTATGCAACGATATACTTCTGTTGCAAATTTCAATGGGAAATATTGTTCTTTTTCATCAGGTAAATTTATTCAACAGCTATAGTTACTCTACAAGATTTTACAGAAACAGTCTTGATGATGATAGAAGATTGTTCAAGATTAAACCAGCGATTCCAAACCTTTTGGACTTAAGACAAAAAGTCAAGTTTCTCACATTTCAGATGTCTATGAGTTCCAGAAAAGAGACATTTTCTTCTCTGAACTTCTCAGATGGTTTCATTTAAGTACCGTAACTGTTTGAGGACAATTATCCAATATAGAAATAGAAATCTAAGATTAGAGAAAAGTCCCACAATTATGACAAATTTGCGTCGCAGAGCTTTGTTTTGTTTTTTCCTTTTCTCCTATCCTATAAATCATCTCATGTCTTCCTAGACTTATTTTGCAGTCCTTAGAAGGATCCCAAAGTTTGGGAACCACTGGACTAAATATTTTTGTCTTGTATACAAAGTTGTTACAAGACTAGCTAGCTCACCACCTCTCTACCCCAGCCAACGGTGAAATGATGATTAATTTATATAAGATGAGTTTTTGTTTGTTTCAGCAGAAACAACTCGTGAACACAACATTGACATATTGCTCTTTCTATGTTAAAGAAAACTTGGCATCCAGTTTCCAGCACATGTGGTTGACAAGTCTCTGTAGATTTGTCACTAGGAGTGTTTTTGATGCAGTGTTATCATAGAAACATCGATTATAGCTGCTTTAGGTAGGACTTTGTATGGAGGAGTGTTTTTGCATTGGTTTATTGGTATTTTTACTGTAGTAAAGAATGCGAGTCCTCTTCTTTGTCTTTTTCCCAGGCTCTTGTGCACTGTTGCAGCCAAATAACAACTGGTAGTGACCCGAGATCACTGTTAGGGTTGAGGTCGGGTCAACTCATTTGGCCACCCAAAGCAGCCCAGCTGATGATCCAAGGTTAGAGATGAGAGGTCAAAGGTCAGGACTTCCTGACTTGCGCTTCTTGTCTCACCTGTCCGTTCGCAGGGAAAGGAAACAACAGCAACAGAGGAGAGAAAGGGAGTGTGAGAAAGTGAAGACATAAAAGTAAACAGGTGTTTTAAATCATGGTCTTTGTCTCATTGTTTTAAGTTTGGATTTTTTATTACATGACATATGAAATAGCAAGAAAAAACAACTGTGGGACAATTACACCGACTGAATTCTCTTTCTTTCTCGATCTTGCTCTCACCCTCTCCTTCTCCCTCCCTCGCTGTAACCATAATAGTGTGTAATGTGCTGGCTGATTAGGACTTTGACGGCGAGGTTCAGACCAGCCACCCAGACACTGAGGTTAGTTAGTCTGGGTTTTGTGGCCAGACTGTTTGGCTGGGAATACCCTTCTGTTAGTTAAACCTAGCTTGGCCACAAGTCGCATTCCCACACATGTAAGTCTACGGACGCACACCTGCTTCAAATAAACAACGGCGCAACAGGGTTACAGAACAAGCTGCAACATTCATTTCTAACTTGTTACCCTTTCTGAGAATTTTAAGGTTTTTGTCTGATCGTTGGGAGGTCCCATGGGAGCGGGACAGACAGAAAACATGCGAGAAAACAATAGTACAGTCGCTTCTCGATGGCATATGCCTGAGAGAAGCGTGACCCCTGAAACAGAGGTATGTGTCAGCTGCTATTTTCCTACCAAGAGAAAGAAGAGTACAAGGTTATAAAAGAGACAGTGCTCCAACTGAAAGAGACCACCACTGAGCGTAAAAAAAGACAGGTGGGCAACTGCAATTACGTTTGTCATTGTCCAGTAGCGAATGAAGACGAAGAGAACATTTAGGACACTTGGTTCCCGCATAGTCGACATTGTCTGTATTTTTCTCTGACGCACGTAGCACGCATAAACACACAGACTCGCAGAGAGATGCGCAAACACACAAACACACACACAATATTTACAATACTTAGAGTATTTGGTGACGGGTTAGAGGAGGCGTGGCTGACCTCCTCAGTCATAATTAAGAGCCTAAGAGAGCAGAGCCTTTAGGCCTTTAGGCCAGCCGGGGGCCCTGCCCAGACACACTCCCTCAGACTGCACTGTTTATGTTTCATTAGAGCACAATTATATGTCGCATCGCTCTCTCGCCACCCTCTCACTCTCGCTGACTTTCCCTGATTCGTTCATATGTGTCCATTTGTGCTTTTTGCTCTCAGCATGTTCAGAACAGTACAGCGTGTGCCCGACACTACCGAGCAACAATATTTGTCCCCCACCCCTCCAATCCTTATCACAGGTCAAACAAGCTGCTGAGAGGCCCTTCACTCTGCTATACATACAGAGACGAGAGAGGGGAGGGAGGGGGAGAAGAAGCAGAAGGAAAGAGAGTCAAATATTATATAGAAAAAAAATATATTATGCAAGTGTTACAGATGAAAGAATGTAGCAGGGGCTGCTGGAGGAAAGAGGATGTACTGTGTGACAGTAGGAGAAAGGAGGAGGAGGATTACCTTCCAGTAAGAGGTGGACAGCTCTTCTCCTCAGGTTCCCTCCCTACAACACCACAAAGGAAATGACTGCACATAGCAGGGAGTATAGCAAGGGACAGACACAGAGTCCTTTTTGGGGTCAGGCACAGTGACTTTGTAGAGTCTCATCTGATTGTCTAGCAACCTCACAGAGACGACTAGACCCCTGGAAGTCATCTGACAAGAAATAGTACCAGTACATAACTTGTATCTGTATAATTCTCAGCATGAAAACAAATAATCATTACCCAAAATGTTAATGTTGAACTATTCTTTTAATTATAAAGGAAAAGTACAGTTACATCCAACTGTTAAATAGTTTTAAAAATCATGAGTAATTGTACTAAAATGATGTTGGTTTCTCCACATTAGTCCACCCTCATCTTAGTCATTTCTACACATTTTTAATATGTACAATTTATGTTACCAGATATCTGAACTCTTATCTGCAGCAGGACTTTCAAGTAACCAACCAAAATGTGAAAAATAACTAACTTATTGGAACAGTCTGGTCTTGTTTTGGCACAGGGACTTCATCGGGTGTTATATGGAAGGTAAATGCACAGTCTATATATACACACTACAAGATGATTGAATCTTTATCCAGTGAAAGCTACAAATAAGAGCACAGCCTCTAAAAGATGCTGCACACTGGGAAAGGAGAAGGAGAGTAGAACAGAACAAGAGGGCATGAAAACGTCAGAAAGCTCGTTTTTTCACCCTTGCTGTCCTCACCTGAGGATACTCAGGAGTAATTAGCAGCTTTAAATCAATATTTAGTGATTCATGGTTGTTTACTCCTCCATCACCACCACTACCATCATCATCAAACATACATGGACACACACATATTGGAGTCATCAGGTCTAGACATCCAGCCAGAGCAGACACAGTGTTAACCCCCATCCATGACCAGAAGGCACAATCTACACGCCACAGACCAACCCAGGCTTACCACGGTGGCAATACAACATGGCACTCCAGCAAGAAAACACACAGACACACTTAAATTATTTACATACATTCACATCTGTGTGTTCATTTGATTTTAAAGTAATGGTAAAGGTTTAGAAAGATCTAGATATTTGCCACGAAGAGGCCACAGTCACACCACACTGAGCTTTAGCCTGTGAGTCATCAACCACAGGTGGTAAAGTCTGAATGTAAAATGCTACATGACTGTTATAATACCCTGCAGGTATGCATAACAGTCTAATCTGTGATCTAACCTGCAGCGGCAGGTGTGTGAAAGAGGCAGCACAGGAGAGGAGATTGTGATTCCCAGTCCCAGCGCTCGCTGTCTTTTAGCTTATCTGAACAGTGGGACAGATGTTTTCAGGAGAATTTCATGATCTTTTCTTTGCTCAAGCCATCATTACGGTCTCTTTCTCCTCATGTTCCCATGTCCTGGTATCATTCTCCTATCATTTGGTTAGTTGTGTCATTTATATTCATCTTGCCTTCGTCTCGCTTGCCCCTAATTTCCCCGTCTTTCAACATTTCCTGTGAGAACAGGAAAGCCCCTTCAGAAAAACAGCCCAGGTCCGTCCATCTAATACACTCTCTCTCTCTCTCTCTCTCTCTCTCTCTCTCTCTCTCTCTCTCTCTCTCTCTCTCTCTCCCCCCGTCTCAGTTCAGCAGACTATGTAAACACATTAGGTGGACTACAACTGGCGTGGTAGGGCAGCAGTGGGACATGGTGTGTGTCTGTGTGCGTAGGTGTGTACATATTTATGTGAGAGCATGCAGGCATCTGCGTGGTAAAATTAGGAGTGGGGAGACATTGACCTAATGAAGGAATTGTGTTTGTGTGTGTGTGTGTGTGTGTGTGTGTGTGTGTCTGCATGCGTGACTGAGTGTTTCTGGAATGGGGGTGTTACAGGCATGAGATACCAAGGGACTTGGACACTGGTGAGGAAGCTCACAAAGTCTGGAGCTTGTGGGTGTATTGAATGGCTCATTAAGTGTGTGTGTATGTGTATGTGTTCATACAGCTGTGTACGCCAGACACTGCTGTACAAGACAACTGGAGTTGGTCTGAGACCTACCCAATCAAAGAATGTGTTAAATCAAAGTTCTACTGTTGACCACTTGTGCGTATTTTTAGCGTAATATGTTTGATTTAGTGTGCCGCGCATGTGTGTGTATCGACACGCCTCTCTCTATGTTCAGCCCCACATGTTTGCAGAAGGAAATACCTTGACAGGTTTTTGGAACACCAGCCTGGGCACCCCCCTCTCCATCTCCTACTCATTTTCTTCATCTCCTTCTCTTCCTTTGGAGTAGTTTTTGGTGTTATTTTACACTCACTCTCACACACACACACCCTTCCTCTGGCTTAGAGCAACACACTGCCCCCGCCATTGCTAGTGTTGTGTAACCGCCATTTGGTCACCATAAAACTTAACATTTGGAAGATGAAGTGAGAGATTATTGTAAATCATATCAATATCATGTAGCTGGTTATATCACTGTCCTATTCTAAAATAAAATGTGTTTTCCTAACTGTTTCTAGGTATATTAACAGGGATGTTTGCATAATTAGTGGTTTTCATTTTGAAAAGATTTAGTATGCAAATACTGATAAAATTCTCACTGGCTGCAGACTCGTTCCTCTACCCACACCCTTTTTTCCTCACTTCTCTCACTTTCTCTCCTACCTCTATTTTTTCTCTTTTTCACACAATCAGCGTTGACAGTTTAACAGCAGAGAGAAATGCTCTCACAACTCTTTTCTGCGACAGATGTGTCAATGTCCCATAATGATGAAAGGTGACATTCCACAGAACTCACTGAGACAGGAAGCTTTGCTCAAAGGCCACAGGAAACAGGAAGTAACCAAGGATGAGCCGTACGAGTGACTTACGGTTACCCGTGAGGAGACTTAGGAAGTCGTCAGAAGATGAGGTTTGACAGCGTACGCAAATGCAGAAATGAAAAAGAAAGAGAAAAAAAAAAATGACCGCAATCATTAAATGATGACGAGGGGTGTGTGTTAGCAAACAGCATAGCAGACGTGGAGAGAGAGAGAGAGAGAGCAGCTGAGTGAGTGTATAACTAGTTTTGTGTTGAAAGGTCAAAGTCAGGCCTTGGATTTAAAATTGAAATGAAGTGTTGGTTTGGCACCGTGCCCACCTCAGTGCTACACCTCTATGGAAAGAGGGTGTTTTTTGTGTGTGCAGATCAACACCACCTGTGTACACATGTATCCACCTTTCCCGGAGTTTTAGATATTGTCTGTTTGGATTTATTACACAAGCGTATAGTGTAAAAACAATGAATTTTATATACAGTACATTGCATGTTGTGATTTGAACAGTGTTTCTATCTTTCTCATAAGATCTAGTACTACTACCTACATGTCTGGATGTGTTTTGGATCATTTGCATTACAGGAGTCCTCCACTGAGTGAGCATGTTAACAGCTCCACTCATAAATGGCACAAAAATGATGGATTTATGTGGCTCAAATTGTACAGGAATAATGCATGTTCTATGTATCTATGACACTCATTTGAACATATTTGTTGTTATACTCCTGTTTCTTCTGAAGGTATTTGTGACCTCTGTGCTTCTCACTACTCCAGAACTCTGCCAGAATGTAGCATTATTTTTATTTCATTATATTTACTAGTAAAGCAAGAACTGTTTTGATGAGACGTGACTTTTATTTGCTCTTAGATTTCCTTGTAACTGCTGTAAATCGAGGTTGAATACACCTGCTGTCAAGCCTTCAGTCGGTGAGTATCTGATACTTAAAAGAGACTAAATGATCGATATTAATCAATAAACTAGGCTTAATATGTGCAGGAGATATTAGATGTGAATACAGTGTAAAAGTTTGCTTTTAACAAAAGTTACTTTTCCTGGGAAGACATTGCAGTGACATAAAGTACTGACATATTGGCTCGCCATTTGTCACTGAGAATAAAAAAGTCTTTATGGGTTTTAATAGTCTTCTATTTGATGAATATCGAGCTGAGAACGGTCACACATACACTTTTTTTAGCACAGCATTTGTAAATGTCAGCAGATGTGAAGTATGACAGACTCCAGAAGGTGAAATTCACATGAGAATTGATAAGTCATGTCCGTGTGATATGTTGACTCATAATGTAATGTAAATATCATCTACTAATAACAGGCTTTTCCCCCAAGAAACTGGTTTGTGAAGATCGTAAGCAGAGGTGATGTAGCTATTTTATCCTGAAGGTTAATGTTGTATTTTATTAGGTGGAATAATTTCTTCTGACTTTAGCAGAGTTAAAGCCAGGTGGACTGTCTCTGCTAACATCCTCAACAATTTACACTAGGCAGTTCAAACGCATATATCTAAGATGTATATGACACAGGAAATGAAGATATTTTCTGCTCCTTGCAAGTTAATTTCACTGAAAATGCATCCTCTTCCACCAGTCCGCTTAGACGATGCTGTGTTATCCATGCAGACAAAGATAAACAGCAAATAACATTTATGCAAACACATTTTTATGAATTTCACACCTGAAATTGTCAATTACTCACAAATAACATCTCTCAATTATTGCGTTTTTCAGTGGGCCTTCCCGGCTTGACTGTGTAAACCACTCTGCGAATGATGTGCTACTGACAACTCTGGGACCGACAGAGAGGGACGACGGTGTGAGGCTGAGGTTGCTATTTGAGCGGTGGATGGATAGCACAGGATGAAAAAGGGGGGAAGCTGGGGAATGGCTGCCTGCTAGAGCCCAGCGCCAGGTGCAGAATGTAGGGTAGAGAAGTGTCCTTCCTCAGCTCCCCCGTGGAGGGCACCAGCCCATACTGAACCTCCACTGTCCCAGTACCCTCTACTGCTGCTAGGCCTCTTTTTCCTCCTCACTCACCTCAGCTGTTTCTCGATCACGCCCTCAATTGCTCCCTGTTTCTCTCCCAGGAGGAAACAATTCTGCACCAAACAGAAGAAGGAGATTGTGTCAATTAAATGGTATGTGCTGTATGCTACAAATCACACACACATGCTCTGCACTCGCCAACAGCAACCCCCCCTTCACAGTGTCTCCATACGTTGGACGGAGACACAGAGTTTTATGTGTGTTGTGACAGTGTGAAAGGCACAGGAAGGAAAGGCCGTGCTTCCTCTGATGCTCCTGCTGCTGTGGACCAGAGCAGATAAGAGCACACAGACACACACACACACATGGATGCACACACTCAGCCGTGAACAAACAATCACAACACAGATCCATGCTGCCTGCACTAACACCCCTTCCCACTCCACCTCCCCTGCAGATCAGCTTCCATGTGGTTTGGCCTTAATCAACCCCCTGCACAACTCCCCTCCACCTCCACCTCACACATTTTAGTTTGTTCTCATCTCAACAATTTGCACTTCCCGGGTCAACTCAGTCTCAAGTGTTTGAATCGACGGTGCTAGACGTACAATGGAGGCTGTTAGCAAATAATGACTGCTCAAATTAACACTGAAGTATTCTGGTTATGATACAAAGCAGTCATCCTGGCTGATCTACCATAAGAAGTCTCCTCTCTCTCTCTCTCGTTTCAATGGTTTAATAATGCGCACGTATGGAAGAAAGGCACTTCCTTCAGAAATCAGAGAAGAACTTCCTGGAAAGTGTATATGCTGTGCTTTCCAGGGTGAGACCGCTGCCGTGTGTGTGTGTGTGTGTGTGTGTGTGCGTGCGTGTTATTTTCTGTGTGTGCCCGCTGACGTAAGCCCCTCTATCTGATGATGCCCTTCTAATCCCCACAGTGATGTGTCATGAATATGGAGTTTAAGACTCAAATCCCCAGGGATACACGGGCTATAGATAGCTTGCTCCTTCCACACATACACATACAGCAGTCCCACTCGGGCACGCACAGCGTACACACTGCTGCTGCTGACCCTCGTGACGTTGAAGGGGCAGAACAGGGAGAAACCAGAAAGAGGTGATTAAGATAGAAAGTAACAGAGTCAGAGGAATTTCAATGGATGGAGGGAATAACTGAGGAATGCAGAAAATAAAGAATGTGCTTACAGAGCTGCTGATTGGCTGTTAAATGTAAAGAATAAGTCATTGAGCCTTATTTGGCCTTCATTCCTATTAGAAATAATAACAATGTAGTTGCTATCTTAACAGCAAAGATCTGGGCGCACCAACCAATTAAAACTGTAGTTGCTGCCCGGATTATGTTCAGAGGCAACTTTAATTCAGTGAATGAAGTGCCACATTCATGAACCACACCAGAGTCACAGGAAGGTGATCGGGGTGGATTGCGGGCATACACAGCACGGGACTTTGATATTAGAGACTGGAGTTTGCATCCAACTCCCATCTGTGGTTAGGCTCAGGCAACAAAAGCACTTTAGTTGAAATTGGGGAATGATCATGGTTTCGGTTAAATGTTTAATAAACACCATGAATCTTGTGGACTCACTGTTTATGCATTGAACTAAGACCACAATCTTTCCCTAACCCTTAACCAAGTGCTGCCAGTGCCGAAACGTAGCAAAAAAATTATTAGGAATGCTGTACTCACTACAAGTGGTTGTCGTATTGCAATGAGTTGATCAGAAAATGTGGCATAAAACAAGTGAAATGTTTTGCAACATTTTTCTGAATCGGTCAGTATCAACATTTTTGTTACTTGCCAGATATGTTCATTAACATTTTCCTTATTGTGTTGATAGAAAATGTAATTCAGTGTGAATTATATTTCCTTCAGCATGAGTTTGATGTTGCAAGTTAGTTGTCTATAGACAGAATTTGTAGGAGACAAATTAGGTTAGGGAACAAGGTGACATCACAAAGTCCAATGGGGCGTCAGGCCCGGACAGTCATCTGGTCATATGGGTTTTTTACAACCCTCTAGCTTTGGTGAACCTTCACAAAGAAGCAAATAAAGGTAATACAGTGAAATTATGTCTCCAAACCAGACTGTGTGTTTTTTTAGTAACTCTCAGTGCACTCACTCACACAGCAGAGAATTATTTACAGGACAAGCCAGATATTTGTTTTTGTTCTCTGAACTCTGCAATTACTTCTGTGAGTACACTCTTATCATAACTGATCTAAATCATGGCCACAACTATGAAAATCAGACTCAAGCTGCAATAAACCTGAATTAACTCTGAATTAAATCAAATGGAGCCTCAGCAGCTGCATGGTATCATCCCATCATGTGATTACGATTAAGTTGCAATCGATTAAGTCTGCATTTGTGTCACAAATAGCTGTAATATTCAGCTCGAGGAAAATTTGCTTGTGTGTGCATGTGTACAAACGTGTGGTATGAATTGGGATGAAGGCTGCGATGTACTGGAAGCTCTTTATATTTTATTGAAGGCAGTAATCTGGAAGTGTGGTTCCTCAGGTTATTGTGTCGGAACACACACAGATGTGTACTGTAGGTGATAAAAGACATAATGTAAGTATAATCAGACTATCTGCTTTACTCTGACACACACACAGACACACTCACTCACACAAATGTATCCCACCACGCCCCAAAAGCCTGCCAACCCATATGGCTTGGGGATAATAAACCGAACAGCCAGCAACACGTCTCCTGCACTCCCGAGCCAGGCAAGCCAAAGGAATGCACATCTCTCTAGTTCACTCCCTCCCTTTATCTGCCTCTTTCTTTTTTTCCCCCTGCTCTGTCTGTTTGTCATTCTCTGTGTTTTCCTGCTTGACTCTGAAGCACTGAGTGAAGGGCCCTCTTTAAAAGTGAAGAGGTATGTGTTTTAGTGTATGATGGCACCCGAGTGCGTGAGGCTGTGTGTCCGAGGTGTGCCAAAGAAACCAGTATGACGAGTTTCTGAAGAGCGTGCCCTTGGGATGGAGGGAAGAGAGGGGAAGTGGGATGGAAAAAGAGGGGAGGAGGGTGAGGATGAAATGAAAGGGAAAATAAACAGTCATGTGAAGGAGCGAGTGGAAGGAGGAGAGATGATCAGTAAGGAAGGGGAGAGCTGGATTTAGAGAAACTTTAGTTTGGTGGAACAGCATCTCCCTTGTTAATCTCTCTGCCTCAGATGCCAACTATGAATGTGACCAAACACCCCTCGTACCTCCCCCCTTCCACCTCAATTGTGTCTTCCTATGTCATTTCCCCCCTTGCTCTTCTCTTTCCAGGCCTCCCACCTCTCTGTCTCTCTGTGGTGCAGTGGGACAACCAGCGAGGCCTGAGGCAGGAGTGCTAAGCCTGGGCCTGGATTTGGAGCACGGCTGCTCTCGGTTGAGCAGGATCCAGGCCCCCTGAGGGCTGAGGGGTGGGGGTGGAGGGTAGAGGGGGTAGGGGGTGGGGTTTGGAAGGGTGGGAGGTAGAGAGGAGAGGGAGGAGAGCAGAGGCAGCGAGCAGTACAGTTCTGGATCACCTTCAAAGAGCTTCAATCCCAACGGAGAGACTGGATTCCTCTGTGGAGAGAGGGAGAGAAAAAGGGGGAGTGTACGAAGGGAGAGAGAGAGGGAAAGACAGGGGAGACACGAGACAAGGGGAAAGTGTGAAAAGAGAAAGGAAAGAAGTGGTTTGGGTTATAACTTCTTTCCCACTCTCCTTCTCCCTCCCTCTTTTTCTGTCCCTGCCCGGCATGCATGCACTTGCCCTTCATGCAGTAGGCTATACTGAGATGATCTATCTGTGTGCTAGAGCAGGGAGACATGGGAAATCTGGCCCGCACAAAGGCGTCGTTGTGCCTCCCTGGAGCTTCCTTTAGGGGCCAGCATGTGTGTATGTATGCCTGTGTTTGTGTGTGTGACAAGGATGAGTAGGAGTTTACCTTCTCAGGCCCCCCACCCTCCAGAAGGTTCTCCTAACACAGGCGTACACACACACACACACACACACACACACACACACACACACACACACACACACACACACACACACACACACACACGCACAAATGCACCTCCAAAAAGCCAAGGACATTGCAGATTGCCACCTAGGTGCCTCATGCTTGTGCATGTGGTGGATGACTTTCAAGCTCTACACCTAAAGTGCGTGACAACATGGAAAACCTCGGATCTGTTCAGCTGTGAGATGTGCATGTTCATGTTTTGTGAATTTGGGGCAAATATTACATTTTGTAGTTTGTGTACCAGTGTGTGTGTTTCTGCATGTGCATCAGTGACAGACCTTCAACCTGAGTCTGGGTCAGCAGTTTGTTTAGCATCAATTAGAGGCTCTGTGTTCCTCAACGCAAGCGTGAAGGGAGAATTAACGTGCAGTGGCACATTCCCACCAGCGTATTATTACGAACAGCACCCCAGCTGGAACAGTACTAGCGTGCGTTTGTGCGTGTCTTTGTGCGCGCACATAGGTAAATCAGTCAAATTCGCAAAGTGCTTTACTTTTTTATTTTCTCCCCTCTGTCTTCTTCTTGCGTTCCTCTCCTCTCTTTCAAGGACTATGGTCTGACCACAGCCATTTCCCTTAGAATCTGCTTTGCCTAGCAACACACAGCACATAGTTTCCAAAGAACATGCATTTAATGGGAGAGAAGATATATAGATACTAGAGAAAGTCTCTTGTAAAGACAACTCGGTCTAAAGATTTCCTCTGCTCTGCTCACAGACAAAGTCTGAAAAACACATGTTCAGCGGCTTTAGTGCAGACTTTCCTCTTAAAGGCATGTAGTGGAAGACTATACAAGAATGGAAGATGAAACAGGGCTAATATCATCCTCAAAGCAACATTAAATACAGGCTATGGTTATGATAAATGAAACACCAATGTAATTACTTTGCCTTGTGGTGGTGGGTTGTGTTTTTATTGTGATGGGTTTAGTTCAGCCTTTATATAAAGAGTAATCATTGTTAAACTAAGTTATTCAAAGTGATCCTAATGTGAACCCTCTGTCCTTCTGAAGCTAGTAAAACAGTTCATGTCAGACAGTGAATTGGATTGAAAATTCGTCCATAGTCTGACCCAGCCTCATTCAGGCCAGAGCCCAGTCTGGGCAGACAACTGCAAAACCTCAGCCTGAAGCTTGAAGCCAATATTTTTATGTCAAAACTGTCTTTTTCCCCATTAAAGTCCATCGGAAAGTCATTTTGCCTTGTCGTGATAAACCAACGATGACCAAAACAAAGTTCAAAAGCATCAGACTGGAGTTCTGCCTTACCCATTAGATTTTTTTTAATATTCTCTATAACTATCTGTCCATTCCAGTCAGACTGCACAAGCAAGCAAGTTGCAATCTGTTGACTTTCCATTGCTCGTAGTGTGTGTGTGTGACAAGCCAAGCGCAAAATGATCAGAGTGCATTGTGTTTAGTCTATCATTGAAGATTTAATATTAAAACCACAATCTAACAGTAACATTGCATGTTCAGTGTTTATATTTTTGGTTTGAGCCTGAAGATGAAACTGATCTCGATTTAAATGCCTCCAGGTTCAGTTGGCCTTGGGCCCGGCTGCAGACCTTAAATACCTTCATGTACTGTATGTTTATATAGGATCATATGGTGGTATTATATTATTATGTTATTAACAACTCTGTCTAAAAACAAAGTCGGCGTCATTCTCCTCAAAATCATTTTGAAGCATCAACACATCCTGACATGTTAAAAGAGCCGTTGTTTTCTTTGAAAACCTCTTCCAACAAAGATATGCATCATTCATGATCATTCATCGTTATTTTGTTAGAAGTGATTAGAACATGCCTAACCCTCTTAGGGATTATTGGATTGAATTTATGCCAGGAAATGTACCACACATGGGCACAACATTGTCAGAATCCTTCAGTTTGGCAGCATTTATCCTGCTTTTTTCTTTACTTTGATTACACCCTCTGCATAAATGTGGAATATAGTTTCATTTCTTTTGTGTCTTTTTGTCTCTCTTTGATGGGGGATGGGATGTCAGTGGGCCTCCGCCAGGAGAAAGGTTTCCTGGCTTTGCCAAGGTATGCCCTCCTCCCTCTCTCTCTCTCTCATGTGGAGCGAGGCTCCATACTTGCTTGTAAATAGTGAGATAAGTGTGGTTTACCCATAGCTAGGGTGTAAGGTGCACTCAGCACCGCCCTGACATGTCTGTGCCAGAGCCCAACAGGGGTGTAATTACCTGAGACTGGGTCAGCACTTTATCCTGGGTAAAAATACCTGCCTACTTATAGAAGGGGAATAGAGAGGGCATCGCCATGCATAGGGAAGCCTGTCTTCACACATCCAGCCAAGTGCTCCTCTACGTTGGGCAATGCTTTTGTAGTTTCTCAACTGCTCCTTTAGAGGAGTCATATAGCATTACTTAACAATCTGTCATGGGGACTCCCAGACAAAACCTTTCCATCTTCTTCCCCTGCTTTACATGGCAGCGACAGACTGACCTACAAAACACTTTTACACCCGTCCAATATTCCACTCTCCACCTCTAACTGTAGCCGACTTTCAGTCCAGTACCTTTCCACACTCTCTGTATTACCCTACTCCGCCCCTTTCACACCACATCTGTCTCTCTGCCCTCCGAGTCAAGGACAGAGAGAGGGGCCAAGCAGACATGCAGAGGACAGCTCTGCACCAATCAGGAGACAGAGAGAGCTTGTGTCAATTAAATGGTATGTGCTTATGCCGCAAATCACAGACACATGTTCTCTTCTCCCCTCCCACCCTGTGGCTGTTGCCTCTCTTCTCCACCACCTAATGCAGCGTAATCATCCTCATTACCTAATGAGACCCTACTGTACACACAAACTCTCCCTCTCTCTCCCCATTACACATGTGTATAAAGAGCAGCCACATACTAAACGGTATAGTAAAAGCAAGACACAACCATCTGAATCTCTACCACACCGTCTGTCAACAAAGTGTCTTTCTCCGCCACAACACTGTAAAGCCTCTAATGCCACAGTAATACTATTGTAGTGTGTATTATCAACAGGACAGTGAGCACTGAATTAGGCTGGCAGCTGGGGAGGGGAGAAACCCCTCATTAGCTCCCTTCAATGTATCTACTTCCCCTAATCTGTTACAATAACATAATCTCTTTAAAAGTGCTGCAGCTTAAATCCAATCTCCCTAAAACCTGACACGTGATTGAGGTCAATCCACAGTAAAACCCCAAACTGTGGGGTCCAAGAACTCCACACACCACCCCCACCCATCTAGGGTGCAGTACAGTATGTGCAGGTATTGCAGTCGTGATTTGCACTGAATGTATGAATGTTTTCCCCTGATTCAGACACTTACCTCCTTCCACCGCCAGACTTAGATGTAGAGACGTAGAGCCCGGCCTGCTGCCTGCGTGTGCCTCTGATCCCAGTGCAGTTCGTATCCTTTTCACAGCCTCTGTTGTATATAACCCTGGTAGTAGAGCGCCGTTCTGCTCTTTTTATTTTTTGATGTTTTTCCATAGTGTCTCTTGCCTCCAAACCACTTACAGATGTTGGCAGCAGGGAGCGTTGTGGCAACTCCAAACGAGGAAATCTAAATAGAGATCAGGCTGTAAAATAAAAAAGAAGGCCTGGGGAAAGAGAAAACAAGGGGAAAGCAAGAGAGCAAATGCGAGAATGGGGTGAAGGGGTGAGAGAGAGCAGTGAGTGAGCATTAGTATAGAATTAGTTGAGTAAAAAAACTATACTTTCTGGGCATGTATGAGCATTGATGTGACTTGAGGGCAGCTTTTTGTTTGCTGCAGTTTTGTTGGTAGAACTTGGATTCAACTCTGGTGTTTCGCCGCACAATTGTATCTTTTGATTTGTTTCCCAAAAAACAGATAAATATAGGCAGAAATGAATACTAAAGTCTGGTGTAATGCCTGTATTCATGAGATAAAGTTAGAATACAATTATATTCAGCCAAAAATGGACAGACTGTAACAGGAAACATACATTTTCATCAAACTACTGGAGCCTTTCAATAGCTGATAATGAATCCTCGTAAAATTCTATATGGTTCAAAACCACAACTTCATACTCACTCTTGTAGTTACAGTTCCCTTGGCTGGATTTTATATTAAATAGCAGGCTATAGCATATAAGAATAACACCCACCAGTAGGAATTTACAAAATTTACAGTTTGGCTGGGTTGAAGGTAGACTTGGCCCGGCTCTGTGGTGGTAGCTCCATGTTACCTCCCTCCACCTGTTTTACAGGAACTAGCCTTGTCCCGGTGGATCAGAGAGGAAATGTGTTGAAATGCCACATCCTGCCCTGAGCTCAGAGTCAGAGTTCACTGCAGCTTATGCTTATTATGTCCAGACACCTCAGAGAGAGAAAAAGAGCAGAGAGAGGGAGAGAAATGGCAACGTGTTTGCAGTCATGCCACTCCCTGTGCAGTGATTGTAAAGATGAGTGACCTGTCTCTCCCATCTCTCCTCTCCCCTCCCTCCCCTTCCTCTCTCCCCCCCCTGCACTTTATTTATTAATGGATCCATTCAATTATTTACTTCACATCTTAGGGCGACAACAGGCCAGAGCACAGTACACAGGGTGGAGATGATACAGCACACCGACAGCGCTCATGCAAGACGCTTCAGGTACTAGGTAGAGTTAATTGACTGGTGGTGATTTACATGTATAGTGTGTTGGTGAATAGAAAAATATCTCCATAGCCTTTTGGTGTGGATGTGGTGACTTGAACTACAGATTATTGTTTCTAATTAATCATTCAGTCTCTTAGACGTTAAAAATAATTAAAAGGCCCATCATATGTGTCTCTGAGCTCAAGGTGACATCGTTGAATTGCTAACTTTGGCTGATTAGACGATTTACAGTTATATAAAACAGAGAAATGGAGCCAAATTCACTTTTTTGTGGAGCTGGAACAAACATAGGGAAATGTATTTGTATTTTTTTACTCCTTTACTGTTAAACAACTTTTGTTATGTGTTACTTTACAGTGCATACGTAACATAGAATAAATTTGTATATAAAAGTATATAAAATAGTTAAATTGGCAACATAAATATGCTATTTACACATTAATGCAGCAGTAATAAACACTCCAATAATATAACACTCATGGGGGCTTTTTTCTGCATCATCAGCCTATGTAATTTTACTTAAATGACATCGTCAAAGCAGGATTTTTATTATGATTGAGTACTTCGGTATTGCAGTATTGCTGTTCTGAATGCTTCCTTCACCAGCGATTTTAAGCGGAAGTCAGCAGTACTTAAACGGCAGAAAGTGCCTTTCGCGTGTCCTGATGAAATATGGTCTGTGCACCTTTAAAACTCTGAGGAGGAGGGGTGGGGGGGTCATCATAGCGTCCTGTTTGCATTAGAGGTTGATGGTTCAAACGTATCATTGACCGCTCGGTGTCTGCTCTTATCTTCTCCCTCTGGCCTTATCCCCGCAGTGGCCAGACATGGATCAATCCCACCCGGAATTGGGTTTCACATCCCGGAAGCAAAGATGTACACATGGGTCACTTTCATCGACTCACTGCGGCCATGGCCATAGGTATCCATCATATAGACCATTGACTGGTTGTGACCATGAAGGTACAAATTCATCACAAAGAGAAGCTGCGGTGGACGAGGTCAGCGGAAAAGCAGCGGCTACTTCTTGTCTGCAACCATGTGGAAATGGAGCCTTTTGAGATATTATCATTAATGTTGATGTAATTACAGCATTGTATGAATGTATAGTTTTGAAAAGTTTTTTGTCGTGGAGATACTGTCGAGCATACGGTCGTGTGGTTGAGCACTTATTATATGGAAAATCATATTTTCTTCGAGTCAAAATTTTCCACATCAAAATGCAATACAAAACATTTAACCACAAACTTTAAAGAGTGTGTGTGTGTGTGTGTGTGTGTGTGTGTGTGTGTGTGTATGATGGTTGTGTGTAATGGCCACGTACTGTAGGAAATAATATATACGTCCATCTATTTGTTTGTTTCAACCTGTGTGTTGTTAGTCAAAGCAGTGATGTGCAATTATTTAAGAGAGTGCATCTGTGTGTGTGTGTGTGTGTGTGTGTGTGTGTGTGTGTGTGTGTGTGTGTGTTGGCTGTGTAACAGGCTGAAGATAAATAACAGACACAGTGATGCCGTCTTGATCTGAACTGCAGACACGGCTGGGCTTGGCTGAGGATTGAAGGATGGAGAGCGAGATGAGGAAGAGACAAGGAGAAGGAGATGGTGAAGATTGATTGCCATTGACTCGGGTCCAGTATGCTGAAAAGTGTGAGGTTCCAGCAGCCAGTCTGAAACACTTACACACACACACACACACCTCTGAAATATGGGGAATAGTTGGAAAACACAAGCAGTCATTTTCGCCGCCAAGGAGAGTCTGAAAACACTCAGCAGTATAAAGTAACACACAAATAGACAGAGACTAATTAGAGCAACATATTTCTTTCGTCTCCTATTCTTATTTTGTTTGTATTGGTTAGGGAACACTAACACACACCCACATACACACCCTCTTAGTAACTGGTTAATGTTCTCTTGTGTGTGTCTGTGTCCCTTGGGAAAAGCCTGCTTTAATTCCCTGGGAAATCATTGTGATTTAGAGTAGCAGGGAAGTCACTTCCAATGAAAGTCAATGGGCCGCTGGTGTGGCAGTGTGCATGCACCGCATGTGTGTGTGCATGTTTCTCAGTACAAGTGTGTTTGTGTCTCAGTGTGTGTGTGTGTTTGTGTGCATAATATACCTAAATGGAATGTTATCTAAATGTAATTAAATCAACATGATAACACAGATGGAGTTCAAACCACACAGAAGCTGGTGGTAATTAAAATAACCATATGTAGCCCTGTGGATGGAGTAAAAAAAAAAGGTAACAAACACTCTTTTACAAATGATGCAAGATGCAAATGAGCTCATAGTGTTTCAGATGTGAATGTATAGAGCGTATAAATGCACAAACACACTTCGGAGGATTTGAAATACCTGCAGCACGGCTCACGCCAACGCTTGGAGAGCTTCTAAAAGCTGTCGGCCTGCTGTAGCTGACTGGAGCTTAAAAGCGTTGTGGGGTCCAGTGCGATGAGCAGGAGCAGGCCAGGTTTGGAAGCTGCCGTGCCCGGGCTCTTCTTCACTGCTGCTGCTGTTGCTGATACAAGGAGCTGGAGGCTGGCAGAGCAGGCTGAATGCAGATAGGATCTCTGTGGGGGGGCATGAATGTGTGATCGGAGACTAAAATCATTACAGTACGCCTGGTCACTGTGTCCTTGGCTCTTCCGCTGAGCTGAGCCTGATGCTTTCCTCTACTTTCCCCCATCTGCCTTTTTCTCCCCTACTTTTTCTTCCTCCCCCCTACTTTTTTTTAAATACAATTTTCCACTATCCATTTCTCTGTGAAGTACACTACACATCATTGTCTCTCAGTGAAAACATGCTATTCCTTTTTTAAAATGGTTCCTGCAGGTAAGAATCTGTGAAAAAAAAGTTGTTGAAATATAATTCATGCAACTCAGTGATGACACAATGAGCGATAATGCAAAAAAAAACAAAAAACGATTGCACAAATGCAACTTAGTGGATCAGTATTGATTTATAAATCAACTTGTCGATACATTATTAGAATTCACTTTTTCTCCTCAGTCCTCATTTATTAATTTATTGCTTTTAGAGATTTATCATAAAGGAAGTGTGAACAGATTTTGAACCCTCTTGTGAATCAGTCAGCTTTTATACATTTAATAAACATGACTGCTTGGTCGTGTGTTTGGCTTCTCGTGGTGAACACTCTCTTGCTCTTTCAGTTTTGTGAGTCCAGCTTAATGTCAACATGTGTGTTGACTTCTGGAGTCATAATACACCATATGATACTGTACATAACACACAAAGCCTGGTTTCCTCTCCTGTGTGACTCACATACACATACAGGAGCTTCTATATAAAATATCTGAAGAGGGAAGGTGAAAAAGATCCCCTATAGACACTTAAAAACACTTGTTTTGTGATGTTATCATAACTGTAAATATAGGCCTCTCTCTCCTGGTTCACCCCAGCTGCACTCATGCCCCCAGGCTGCAGTGGCTGTCCAGAGAGAGAGAGAGAGAGAGGAGAGAGAGAATGTAAACTAGACTCGCCTTCCTTGGGTCTCATTGGTTGATTCTCTGCCTAGCGGTTTTGTCCTTGAGAATGTGCAGACACGGGGCAGATAATGTTCTGACACCAGAAACTCTAGACCGGGACCAGATCAACACTTACTCCCCTTCTTCTTCTGCTTCTTCTTCTTCTCTGCTTCTATTGTCATACTATCCGGACATGCAGATTGAAGAATGACACTGTCTGTTGATATATTTGTGTGTATGAAGTCACGAATGTGTTTTTGTTTTTTTTGTTTTTTTGTAAACCTAATAGAAATCCCTCAAACTTCACATTTCGTGCGCCTGCTCGGTTGCTGCAAAGATGAAAGGGAATACAGTCTTCTAGGATATTGCAAGTGTGTTGACACATGGCAATCATAAATTCCATTAATGTTAACCATAAAAATATCACACCCGCAGGCGCGCACAAGGGATTATTTTGAAGCTGAGGTCTGGCTCAGCGCGTTGGGCGACAGGGTCGGACTTTTTTTTTTTTTTTTTTTTTTTTTTTCCTCAAGATTCAAATTGTGTAACAGCCAGTCAGATTGAGCCTTTAAGTGTATTCAAAGCCATGTACGCCCGTAAACCTAAAATTCGTTTACCACTTAATGTAAATCTGAGGTTTTCATCTCTTCTCCGGTATGTTGCAAGGTCAAAGATCTCCTTTTACCGCGCGCTCCCGTGACGGCGGGGTTTCTGCAGAAGTCAGCATGCCAGCAGAGGCCAGCAGCATGTATAGGAATCTCCCTGCAGCACCACATAAACGGCCAGACCCCGGTGATCTAATCACAGGAGGCCAGTGGGCTCCGGTCCAAAAAGTTTCTACATCATGCTTAAGTCTGAAAATAAAATAAAGGTTCGCAGGACAAAGAGAAATTCAAGAAATTTAGAGCTCGGTGCAAATAAGTTTTTAGAGGATAAAATCATTTTCCTTAAGCGCTGCACAAAATTCTGTCTCTCTAACTATCAGTGATGTGGCAACAACCAAAAACATTTTGTTTTAGAGTGTGCTCTGGCGCTACTGCAGTGTGTGTGTGTGTGTGTGTTATTAATTATATCTGCTGTTAATATGACAGTTATTGTCACATGGCGTCAGAAAAAAGCGTCTGAGAGGTAATTATTGCCATTTCAATGACTTTAATAAGCAAAATAGGAAACAATTTCTTCCAAAAACAACCAAAAAATAAGACGAAACAGAAACCAGCCTGAATGGAACAGTTCAAATTTAAGTGTTTTTTTTAACTATTATTTATATAAACAGGATTGAAAATTGATCCCCATCATCGCAAAGTACATGGTATAGGTGAAAACAAAACAACAACCCGCTGCTGCAGTTTCAGTTAGATTTCAACACAGTTGAATCAGTAACAAACCAAAGATTGTTAAATGCATGACTTTTCAACAATAGTTTCAAATGCAAGCACCATGCTTATTCGATATGATCTGACAGTTTGTTAATTTAAATCATTAAAATAAAAACTTTAACTATGCATCTGGCCAGCAGAACCAGAATCATCAAATAATAATAAAACAGACAAAGAACGTATTACATAACATACACGTTGTTTTCATTTTGAGAATTTGCACAACCTGAGTCCCTTTTTTTACTGACCGGCAGGAAAAAAAATCAGGAAAACATAGAGCATTAATGTCCAAACTTTTGTATTAAAATGCTCGGCGTTATCTAAATATTAACTCTACATAAAACCCCTGACAAGTAAGTTGTTGCACTTTTTTCTTCTTCTAAATATGGTTTAAAAATACAAATCTCGGGCCCAGTGGTAATATGCTACAGGTGGCCGCCAATCGGAATGAGAGGATAAGCTTTTTGTTTTGGGTTTGATGTGGACTGCTAAAGAGTTAATAGAAAGGCAGAACGACACTTTTCTAAAACTGTGGCACAAAAACCACGCTGAATTAAAATGACAGAGCATTTACACACTTTGCGTAAGTTAAACAGTATGTAGAAAACTTGGTGCGCAATAGCCTTTTCTGTGCAGTCTGGGTCCAATAATATTGTGGCCACATGTTTGTCCTCCTCAGCCTCGCAGAACACGTGTCCAAATATTACTCTAAAACTTTGCACATAGGCCCTGTGTTGAATAATATTAGTATATAGTATCATAGTATGTCTTCCTGGAGGGAGGTCTGCACAAATTTCAAAATGAAAACGTTCAAAAATCATTATCCAAAAGTGCACTTGACACACAAAGTTTTGTTGTATTTAAATGCAACTGAAAAAATGCACTCCTCTCAATCAATACCCCAAAATGATAAAAAAAAATCATACAAAATAAATGAAATAAAAACACAACACAAAGAAAGAAAGAAGTACAAACCAGCCTCCTCAATCTTGTTGTGCAGTTTTGCGGTTGCATAATATTTACAAGCCCAAAGAAACCCACACCATATGACACTGCACCGGCAGTCCTGCTGTTCTGTCCCCGCTGCATTTCTCTAACCCCCCCCCCAAAAAACTATGGAGAAGCGCAGATCAACAACATGCTCTTAATATACACGAGAAGATGAAAGTACAAAATAGAAATTATTACCGTACATGTCCAGCATGCAGGATTAATATTTAATGCAGATTTTTTGTTTCAATATATATTCGAATATAACCAAGCAGGCAATAAATCAATGAGATGTTGCATAAAATGTCCCCCCAAGACAGACGTTTTAAATTTGCATAAAGTGGAGTCTTGCTTTTTGGAGATTTTTCTCAGATTTACGGGCCCCCCCTTTTTTTTGTCGAATGAGAGAGTCTGGTGTGTTGCAGGCTTGCGAGGCCAGGCCTGCTTGTTGTTTCATAACAATGTCATCGTTTCTGGAGAACAAAATTACAAGACAACTGCCTCGACGCCATCCCACACTACTTACAGATTATTTAAAAGCTGTAGCCTCAAAAAAAGTACAGAAAAAGTTCATCAGCCGATCCTCTTCTTTGAAGAAGGAGAAAAAAAAGTCTCTTCACTACAAGCAACTAATCTACAAAGATGCTGCGACTGATCAGACACTCTACGTTGCTCTTTGTATCTCAGTTGACACGTGGATGGAGAGATGATTATATATGAGAATACTATTTGATGGATTATTCTTCTAATATGAATATAATTGTTACCGTTATTAGTATAATCATAAACAGTATGGGAAGTGTGGATTATTATCGTTTGTTCATCAGCCAGTCAGTCATTTGTGGAGAAAAAGGAAAGGTGGGGGTGGAGGGGAAAGTTTGTTGTGAAGGGGTTCACAAGAAAAGGCTACGACAACTCACATGAAAAACTCTGGAGATGAAGGGTTGTCACTGGTTGAGCCAGCCTCGCGGAACCCGTTATTGGCCCCTGACCCCGTCAGTTTCTCACACTTGAGTTTGTAGGCGTCCCTCTCCCTCGCCAGCCGGCTGATCTCCGCCTTCAGCTGCTCCACCTGGTTAATCAGCTGCGTCTTCTCGTTCTCCAGCACGTGCTTCTGCTGCACCCGCTTGAACCTGCAGGACTGAGCGTAGCCCCGGTTCTTCAGGGTCCTCCTCTTCTGCTTGAGGCGGATGACCTCGTCCTTGGTGAAGCCCCGTAGGTGTCTGTTGAGCTCCCTCACCGACATGGACACCAGCTGGTCGTCGGAGAAGCGGTCCTCCACGTTGAGTCCGCCCCCAGAGCTGTGGTGCCCCGCCGACTGGCTCAGGTGGCCGTGCGGATGGTGGTGATGATGGTGGCGGTGGTGATGGAGCGGCTGGTGGGACTCTGGGGAGACCGGGGACGGGCTGTCTGGGTCCTGGCTGTGGTGATGGTGGTGCTGGCTGTGTGGATGGTTGTGTCCGCCCGGGTGCCCGGACAGTTCCTCGGCGTGGTGCGGGATGCCCCCAGCATATGGGTGATGGTGCTGCTGGCCGTGGCCGTGGTGGCTGTGATGGTGATGCGGGCCCCTGTAGCCCTCGAAAGCGCCTTGCTGCTGCAGCTGCTGTTGGACGTGCGGAGGCGGAGGGTGGCCGTGAGCTGTGGCTCCAATCAGGGCCTCCACTGCGTCCTCTGGGGTCAGGCTTAGCGTCTGCGGGTCTATCTGCTGGTGGTACCCGCTGTTCGGCATCCAGTACAGCTCCTCTAGGTGGTTTTTCTGCTCTGTGGGACTGAAGCTGGGCGAGGAGGGCACCGAGCTGCAGGGTGTACTGATGGGGGTGGAGGACACGGAGCCTTGGGGTTGGAGACGGTTACACTGGCGCACCCCGTTGCGCTCCAGCCCGGCCAGGCCTTCCTTCTTCACGTCAAACTTCATCAGGTCAAAATCGTTGACATATTCCAGAGCCAGAGGGCTGCTGGGTAGCTCCGGGCCCATGCTCAGCTCTGTGCTCATGTTGCTGTCGCGACTCTTTTGCAGATATGCAAAGGTACTTGCGAGCGTCGCAAAAACTGACTTATTAATCAACGTCTCTTCTCTCCTTTCTTGTTTCATGCAATAGTTCTTTTGGCTCCTCCACCGTTGTGCACTGACTTGCTGTAGCATGAAACACCGTGTGATTGGTGGGGGAAAAAAAAGGAAAATGAAAAAAAAAAAGTAGTGGAGGAAAAGTTTCAGACTAATGCGCTGCACACGGTTTGCGTCATATAGCCTACTTCTGCTGGGATAATCTGGCAGAGAGACCAGGCAGGAGGTAGAAAGCAATGCGTCTCAGTGCAAAAGTAAAAACCTCAGTCCCTTCAGTAGAAGTGTATTCACAAAAACAAAAACAAAAAAAACAGCATAAATAGTAATAAAGGAAATACCACGTTTGTTCGCTGAAACGGGCACCAGTCCTCGTTGCAACTTCTTGGTTGTAAGTCCCTTTTTTTTCTCCAGGAAAATAATAGGAGCAAAATAAGCAGAGTAAATAGGGCGTCTGATTTTCGCTGAGAAGCAGCTTTTCCAGCTCTGCACCGCAGAGATTCAAAGGCTCGCCTCTCTCACTCTCTCCCAATCTGTGGTATCCAGCAGACTGCGCTTGGAGCCAGCCAGCGCTTTATCTATAGCGCACCGTGACGTCGTGCTGAAAGGCTCCAATGGGAGCGAGACTCCGCGCTGAAATAGAGGAAGAGAAGGAGGAGGAGAACAGCGAGAGAGGAGGGCGCACGGTCTTGACAGCTAGACAGTCAGCTGACCGACTTCCCTAAAAGCGGAGGGTGGGAGGAGAGGGAGAGAGAAATGCCTTCACTTCATGGACGCTCCGGTGTAACGCACCGCTTCGTCTTGTCTTCTCTCGTGACTGTTTCAGATCTCAGTGAGAGTAATGAGAGCGATGCATGGGGCTGCAGTGCTGTGAGCCAAATACAAATCACCACCAATAATCAGTTTGTATAAAAGAGGTCAAATTGATTCAATTTGTGTCCAAATGCACTTTAAAATCGGTGTGATCTAGAAGAAGACAGTGCACACTATCCCCTTCATTTCAACTCACCAATCAACAATCAATTCAAGTGACTTTTAATAAATACCACATTACACCTCACAAATGTTGCAATGCTCACATAATATTGAACAAAGTGACCCATCACTCGTGTCTGCCAAGAGATAAAGGTCGACCTGATTTGTGATTTGTTTAAAAGTATTGAAAAGTTGAATCTTGACCCTTTCTCGCCAACAAGGGCATGTAACTTTATAGTTTTATTCCGCTGTGAGTGTTTGGCTTCCAGTCAGATTTGGACTTTCAGACCACATTATAGCCCACAACAGAGAATTCAAACAACTTATATGTCTGTGATCCTCGGTAAGTGACTACATGGTGACCTTGCTGCACTCAACTTCATAGATTGCTCAAATAATTCCGCTATGATTCAACCACAGCACTCTCCTGTGTGTGTTTGTATAACCCCGTGTAATAATCATTATGGGTTAAGTGTATTTTTCCTGGTAAAAGTAAAGCTGACTTTGTTCAGAGCCTGTTATTACCCCCAGATTCCCACATCAGGCTCTCCTTGGCTCGGACAGTTTGTTTTACACCGAGCAGCATCACAAACAGGGGGGACTGAGCAGAAAACAGGCTCAAGGCTGCCCCTGCGTGGTCAATGCGTGAACAGAGAAGAAGCTGCTGAGATGACGCTCGTCTTGTATAGATTTCCTTTTTATTTCGCGCTTGGATTTTTATCTCTCCGCGCTAATTGCTCGTTTTAAAGGTCACATCCTGCAATTATGACTGACAACAATTAATCTCTGTCATTTGAGCCTCATAAACACTCAGTGTCACACGTTTAATCATCTCACTGACACTGTCTAACAGGTAGTTTGGCCAGAACAGGATCAGATCTGCGCGTCTATCGTTGATTTTTATCTGCATTTTAATTGCCTGCCAAAAAGAAAAAAAAAACAAAAAAACAAGAAGTAGTGTGAGCAAATGTCTCGCTTCCCTGCAAAAAGAAACCGCTTGTAAATGAGTCAATTTGAAGGATCGATTGGATTATCATTTCGTTTCCACCTCATATCCACGGTTGAGTACAGCCGCGACCAGAGCGTATTGATCAGGCTTTGGATGTAAGAGGAGGCTGCCAAAGATGAGATCCGATAATGAAGGGCTTATTTGTTTGCCTTAAATTCTTAATCAGCTTCAGTTATGCAGCAGCGATGAACTCTAAATCCAACACGCCATAAATAATCATCGTTGAGTTTTTTTTTTTTTTTTTTAAACAACGTAATTCAAGTCATAATTTGGGTAATTTTATGATATTCTTGTATTTGGCTAAAAGTCTGACTTGAAATGGCTGAACACGACTATTAAGGTAAAAAAAGAAGAAAGAAAATTAAAGCTAAAATATATAAAATCATAAAATTACACATTTGAAAGAGAATATCGACATTTTCATGAAGCGTTAAAGAGAAAGAGATCATAAACTTCAGAGAAACGGTAGAATGATTTATCATGCCTTACCTATTAGTCATCAATGATTATTAATAACAATTTTTTTATTGTTGATATTAATAATATAAGCCCATCTTTAGTTTGTTATTATAAGATTTTTATGCCTGCATCATTATTTTGGACCAAAAGTAAATTATAGCCTCATAATTGTCTATTTTGATAAAAAATTAAATTGCACTTTAAAGTGACTCTGGATTGTATTTCTTCTTCATGTGATTTTTAGTTTCCATAATCAGAGAATGGTCATTTATCCTGAACCTTTTTAACATCTTAAGACACTCACTACTTTTTCTATTTCAGCCTCAGATTAAAATAAAATATATATATATTATTAGTGCACAATCAAAAATGTGCAGGTAGTTTTCAAGTTGGTGTCATCCTCTTTTTATTCCCTGAACCTGGGAAGCAGGCGAGCTTCTCACTTCTCTGCTCCAACTTCAAAAGCGCCCCGAGCGAGTCGTGCCGTGCCGAGCCGAGCTGATCTAAAACCTCTTCCCAGCGAGGCCGACCCGACGGCAGCCCCATTAGGTTGTAATGCTCTCTAATATAGCCCGAGTCCACCGTCTAATAGATCCAGGCAGGCCTGCCGGCGGCTCTCCCCCTTCGGTAATAACGGGCTGTAATGGAGAGACGAGATGTAAAAAAGCGTCCATGTCAGCAGCATATCGGTGGTTAATGATCTATTAAGTGATCCGTGTGCTTATGGACAGCGAAAAAAAGTGTTGATGCTTGCTTATTCGCCCCTAATGAGAGTCCCATCCTACGGATTTTAGGAATGAATAACAGAAATAAAATCACCTTTAAAATGTTGCATTTAACAGTTGAGGCATGGAGGCTGCAGTGGCTGCAGAGCTTCCCACAGCTCACATCTCACACCTGCAACAGGCCCGCTGGTTTCACACAGGAGGCCCATGGTGCGTCTATAGGAAGAGACATGATTCCCCTCTCAAATATGGATTTCTATTCTGCTCCAGGACTTATCCATGCATGTGCACCTGCTGTCCGGAGGCCGGGGTTTGCAATGCCAAGACCGCTTGGATCTGGATGAACTCAAACCTCGTCTGTATGGGAGGATGCAGTGGCTACAAGGAATACTTTTTCCTCCCCTTTTTACAGTCAGAATCAGACTCTGTGTCTCACTCTGAGGTAAACAGTTGGTTTTATTTGGTCGTCTTTTGGCCGTTTGGCGTGCGTAATGATTAACTTTAATGGTCCCCCCCGACCATTCCTGGAAATGTTGCAGAACAAAACGGAAGGTAGCCGTGTTGGAAGGCCCCTGACAGGGAGAGTGAGGGATGGAGATGGAGAGACGGTGCTTTTCGGAAATGCTGCTTTGATGAGCTTTGACACGGGAGGGGAGAAAAGAGACGCGCAGAGCTTGTACAGCCCCGGCTTCCAAAAGTTTTACCCGTAACCGCTTTCACTGTAGAGTGACTACTAATTTTTCTGTGTTTCTTTCTCACTTGCAGAACTAATAGATGCAAATTTCAACTTTCTTTCACTGGCATACGGCTGCCATATGATTTATGTTATGTTTGTGTGCGTTTACAGAGGGAATCAGTCGAAAAAACGCACCGTTGATGTTGAAATGTTATATCTTCGACTGATTAAAACTGCATGATCCATCCCCCTACCTTGAATCACGGTGTGTGAACAGGTGTTTTCAGTAAGTAACTCACTCTGTGTTTTGGCATAGAAAAAAGAAGTGCAGACAAGCTTGAGGTCCATTTGCTTTTTTTAAATCTCAGTGTGATTATTAAAAAAAAACAGTGCATCACTAATCTAACATCTTCCGTTTACAGCGTGAAGTTACTCAAGCATTCTTGTTTACTCCAGACTGATCGATTATCTCCGTGAAAACATGTATTATTAAGACGTGTCGTCTGTGTAAACAGGCAGAGGCCAGCCTCTGGAGAAAGCTAACATCCCCATCAGAGATAATTGACTGAGTGTGTGTGTGTGTGTGTGTGTGTGTGTGTGTGTGTGTGTGTGTGTGTGTGTGTGTGTGTGTGTGTGTGTGTGTGTTTTCTTTCACGAAAAAAAAACCAAGAGGGGAGATAAGTACAAATTCTCTCATTAATATGAAAAAGCATCGATTTAACAGTGAGCATCAATTGTTTATCTTTAAGAAAAAGAAAAAAAATCCCCTCTGCATGCTGTCTCCCTCGTGTCAGGCCTACCTTTGACAGTCATAATTCTTCAGTGTTATCACAGCAGTTACACTCTCGCCATTTACCCGGTGAGAAGGTAGTTGTGTTTGCAGGGGAAATTAGAGCTTATTTCTTGTGACAGGGCGCCTCTGGTGGCGCATTTACTCATTGCTAATAGTTTGATATGTATCATCAGTGACATGCAGTCTTTTTTTTTCTTTTTTTTTTTGGCATTATCCCCATGCAGACAGCTTCAACTCCAGAACTCCAGTTATTTTGTCTCTTTTTTAAAATGACAGAGAGGCAGAGAGGATATAAAAATATGATGGGGAGGCCAGGGTATAATTGTAGGCCTTTTCTGAGATTAGATGTCTCTGATTGACATGTTGTAAATATAACAACAAATAAATGTCAGTACGCACTGTACTGGCTTAATCCCAGAAGGAAAAGAACAATAAATCTGCCTTTTGCTGTGGTCATTTCATTAATGTAAATTGCAATGCTATGTACAATAGTTTGGCATCCTTCCAGTTGGCTCTTTGCTGAGGCTTATGCATAACATTGGGTCTTATCATAAACTGGGACTGTGTAACCACAGTATGTAGGCGACACCACAAGAACCAAATATCAGAGCGCAGGCATAACATAATTAAAGCCCATATTCTCTGGTCATGACCACAATTTACATCTGTATTTCTGAACCAATAACAGGCTACTGTAATTCTAAAGAAACATGCAAGTAAGTAAATTCTTATGATGTATTGGATACATAATTATAATAATTTCTACTCGTGAGGAGCACCTGTTTCTTGTAAAGAAAAATAATAGACGTATACTCGTCCTTTTCTAGCTTTTTTCTTTGCATGTAATCAGTCGGCTCAATGAAACTGTCTGGCATTAACATGTCAGTGTTGAGGACCGTCCTTTGTTGTTCATGGCCTTCTATAATTATCTGCGTATGGAGCTGTCAGACCATATCTCTGGCTTATATTAAATTTCCAGTTCATATAATATTCTGGAAAATACACGTCATCTATAGTAGAGCGTATACAGCACCGGTGTGTTATTAAACTAAGAGTAAAGAAAGGGTTTTAATAGGCCTCCAATGGCTCTGTGTAATATCTTAGAAGACTTTTTATTTTCCTGTCAAGTGTGTAATGTAAAAATGTTTATGATAAGAGTTTGTGCGAGACATGTTATCTAACTCTTCACCACTAGCTAGCTGACCCCAGGTCAGCTTTAAGCCAGTGTATGAGTGCGTGGGCATGATTGATCTGGAGGTGGGTGGGTGCTGCAGCGGGCCTTTTTTTTTTTAGGGATAAGAGCCGAACGGGCATTTTTTCTTCAGACATTGTGTCTCCTCTCCTCTCCTCTCCTCTCCTCTCCTCTCCTCTCCTCTCCCTTCCTCTCCTCTCCCCTCCCTTCCTCTCCTCTCCCCTCCTCCCAGGATGATACACTATCCCTGCATGACATAATCTCGGGACCTGTTGTCATTCGCCATGGATCAGAAGATGGTCACTTTTATCAAACATCTCTACTCTCCACTCTTCCATATTCCCTTTTATTCTTCCTCTCTCCTCCTCTGTGTGCCCTCCCTCGCTGGTTGACCTTCTTGCCTCCTGGCTCTCTCACCCCTCTCCTCTGGCCATGGCCCTAGCTGGGCCTGCCCACCCTGGGTCATTTATCATGGGCCAGGAGGGGAGCCCCTGGGCCTGCAGGCCCCTGTCAGCCACTGCAATCGCCTCTTTGTGGCTCCTAGCAAACAAGTGTTGGATCAGCAAAAGTCTATTAAAGCCTGGTGGGCCTTTCTCAGCCAATTGGGTTCGGGTCACTGAGCTGCTCTCCGTGCTGCTCCGAGAGCTCTTTGTGTCGCCGCCGTTCGCTGACACAGATCCCCACAAGATTAATGATTTTTAGCAGCCATTTGGGTCTCATTCGCAGGGTCCTTCTCTCTTTCTCTCTCGTTGCCCCTTTTCCTCTTTTCTCCACTCATTCTGTCCTCTTTTTTTCTTTAACCTATTTTTTCTACTACTCTAACTCCCGATTTCTCGCTTTTCGCTTACTGGTTTACTCCTCCCCTCCTCCCTTTCACTGTTACCCCAATCAATGTTGACCGTTTGTGTCTTCACTTTGTAAGGTCATTAACCGTACAAGTGTTTTTTTAGTGATTGCTACTAATGGTAGTCCCATATTTGGATAATAATTGTCTCTACTTCACAGATTTTATGATACAAATGATGTAAAATGGAGTTTCTAAATATGTGATGTCACTTGTTTGTTTCAGACTGATTTGCTCCTGCCTGATAAATCAAGACGATGTTAAGAAACCAACCCTGAGCGTCTGCATTACAGTCCTGGCAGGCTTCCCCGCAGTGTGCCTCAAGAGGCTCAGAGTAATTTGAAATCTTCGAGCCACTTCCACGACTTCCATGTTGCCATGTTCTCAGTGTTGTTTCCAGTAATTACTGCAGGTTAAGTGCACGTCCCGGAGCCCAGTGGAGGCAGCTCTATCCCTCACCTGGGACATGACTCAGCACAGTTCAGGTCATCCGGCCATTTCCCTGACCACTGGACCACACCCCGACCTACTCTAAAGCCACAGGACAAGCACTATTTACGCAGGACTCATGTTCACTTACATCACGTAATGTAATGGTTGTTTTATTTACTGGCTGGATTTTTTCAGAAACACAGATTCACACTGACATGTTTATTCATTTGAAGTCTATAAACACACATATTTTACATGAGGATTTCTAAATGGTCTTCACAGTTAAATAACATGACAGTTTATTCACTGGTTGAAATGTATTAGCCAAAGATTCATATTTAAATGCACATCCTCTGTCACTTCTCATCATGACGTGGGAACATTAAAGGATAGTTTTCTGCCCACACTGGCTATGAAGAGGTCCCTGCCTAATACAATAGAAATGTAAAGGACCAGTGTGTAGGATTTAAAAGCATCTAGCAGTGTAGTTGCTGATTACAACCCTGTTGCCTCACCCTCTTTTTTATAGCATGAGAAGGAAAAACTATGTTGGCCACGAAACAAATGAAAAATGCAAAATTCCCTATCCCAATTCCCTATCTAGAGTTTTTAGTTTGTCTGTTCTGGGCTAGAAACATGGTGGTTCAATTCCACGGAAGAGGCTCCACGGTTTCTGTAGATATAAAAGGCTCATTTCAAGGGAACAGAAGAGTCTTGTTTTCAGGTGCTCATGCATTAATGAGAACATAGTTATGCTTATTATATTCCATTTCAGCCAGATTCTGTAAATAGAGCCACCTAAATCTTACACACTGGTCCGTTAAGTAAAGTGGGGGACAAGAGCTACAATCCTTGTTCTGTGCAAAAATGCATTCCAAAGTTCAGGTGAAGCTAATGAAGCTAATGAGGCTTCAGCAGTCCGAGTTAAACAAAACAGCCTCTTTGTTTTACTATCCCTCTGTTCCTGCTTAGCAAGGAAACACTGTGTGTGTGTGTGTGTGTGTGTGTGTGTGTGTGTGTGTGTGGAGGGGGGGGGTAGCTTTGTAACTTTGGAAAATACCCTCTTGATTTGACTAATAAACACCTCATTTTAGCTTCAGCTGAACTTTGGAATATATTTTTGTACTAAAAGAGGAATTCGGTCCTGCATCACAATGATGGCATGCTAGGAAGGCGTCTCTTCACAGCCAGTATGGACAACAAGTATTTCACTGTATACATGGGCATGTGAGCAATGAAGAGATATTTGCTGATGTCATTTAAGCTCTAGACTATTATAGACTGGTTTGGACCTTTACATTCCTTTTGATCTGTATTAATACTATGTACTGTCCATATATCATATCATTAATGTTTTTGTTACGTGCTTACAGGATCTGTTTCATCCCTGCAATATCATTCTATGGTGAGGCAGCATGTGGGGCAGCAGTGAAAAAAAGTGTGTGTGTGTGTGTGTGTGTGTGTGTTCATGTGCTGTAAGTGTGTGTATGTGAAAATATAATATTCTTTCATCCTGTGTGTTAGTGAAGCTGTCAGAGAGACTGCTGGTCGGTCAACTCTCCCTGTGTGTGTTTACAGCGTGTCTGTTTTAGGATAGAATGGATGAACCCAGCCTGCCGCCATGTCCATCCACCTGCCCTGTTTCCTGTCTGATTAATCTTCTGTGTGTGTGTGTGTGTGTGTGTGTATATGTGTGTGCGTTTGTTTGTATGTGCACCCGTGTGTAAATGGTTATAGATGGTGCGACACCACCACACTGGCAGTCTGAATCATTACTCACAAAGATAGGGAGAGACCCAGGGCCGAGGAACCCCTAACATCCTCCTCCTTCCTACATACACACACACACACACACACCCCACACACACATATGTCCCCAGGTTATTCATTTCTAAGCAGAGTGCCTGGCATTTCACCACATCCACCCCCCCCCCTTCCTTTATTAAGAGACTGAAGCTCTGGGTTCCCTCTTGGAAAGGGGTAGTGAGGGATGGTTTTCGATTGGGCCTTATACTCTTTGTTTGCACCCTTTCTCTTCACCCATTCTCTCATCATTTCTCTTAATCTTTCATTTTTCATCTCTTTCTCCTTTTCTCTCTTTCTGTCTTGTTCTCGCTTTCTTTCTAGGAAAAGTGTCCGACCCCCCCTGACGGCTACTTGTTTCACAAAACGAAAGGTAAGGATGAAGAAATACCTCTGCTAACTTACAGTATGTGTTCGTTTGGACATGTGTACAAGTTTCCTAACAGTTTCTCAGCAGCTACTCGCCTCCAGTCGTAGTAAAACTTTACTACACTGATGTCCATGACATAATTCACACTAATGATAGACATTTAGGGAGTTCCTGCAGAAGTCAATGAACCTTGAGTAGACTCTGCTACTTCAGTCCAACTATAGTGGCGCAGATGCCCTCTAATAAGCACAATTAATTATGATAAGCATAGCAGATAGGTTCACTATTAAAAATGAATGCTGCCATGTTCACCTCATTCAGTGGGATCAGTTTAGGGAAGGTGAAACATTCACAAAAAACTAAATTTATGAATGTATAATTTAAGTTTCTGGCACAGTTTCCTTGGTATATTTATAATAATCATTTGGGATTTATAGCAAATCTTTCCCAGTTGCACTCTTATTTGGTTTCTCATTTTATCTCTTTCCAGGTTGCTTTGTGGAATATATGAGAGCAATTATAACCCCATCATGAAGAGACTGTCGACCAGAATGGTAAACTGGCAATATTGTTGAATATCCTCATTGGAAACTCATAGAGAGCACTGCAGCACAAGAGATAAAAAATGTGTGCCGTGTGTGTTCACACTTTTGATTTCAGAAAAGGTGTGTTTGTGGTCCTCAGTGCTTGAACACGTCTGCTGTTTATAGCGTATATGCATGAGTATACGTGTCTGTAGCAGTATGCATGTGTTGGAAGGGGGTATATATGTACAGGAAGAGAGCCTGTAAATAAATCTGTTTGGGGATTGGGGGTGTGGGGATGAAATATGGTCCCAGGGATGTGGAGCAATGTGAAAAACTCGGCAACGCCAGGGAATAACAAATCTCCTGATGTCGCCTCGCCGCAAAATAAATACACTCCCCTGTACAAGTCATCCATCTGGACTATGAGTCGCAACAAAGACGCCCCCAATACATCCCCAACACACACACACACACATCCCACACAGCCGCTATATTTATTTACACATTTATTTATTTGTTTGTTTGTTTGTTGAATTAAATGAAATCTGCTAGTGGGGAATTGGAAAGTGTATTTATTGTTTTTTTTAGTGAATGAAATGTGATTTTTCGCCCACCCCCCCACCCTCATCACCACCAACACCACCTTTCCTTAAAATGCTGTCTGTGTCTTAATGGGTGGTTTGGATGGGTGGGGTACAGAGAGAGGGGGGGTGCAGGGTTTGTGGATCGAGCGTTTTAACTAATGATCGATCACAGGGGATTAAATAATTAAATTTCAGCCTTGACAATTTAAAAGTCTCCCCACACGTAGTCGACTGAATGAGGAAAGAGGGAAAGATGAAAGATTCAGCCTGCAGCAATGTATCAGAAGGATTCAACATCTAATACATTACAGGGAGTGTGTATGTGTGTGTGTGTGTGTGTGTGTTAGGATATGGCTGTACTGTTTTTAGCTTATGTGCATGCATGTACACACACACATACACACTGTGCTGTCTGTTCTGACATATAGGCTATAGTAAGTACCTTCAACTAACCATGTAGGCCCACCAGACTCTTCACTTTCCTTATCTGGGCCTCTTCTCCCAGACACTTCCATTACTATAAGCACTAAAAGCTCACATGTGGGGCAATATGCGTCTGTATTATAAAAAAAAAAAAAGACAAATAACCACAAAACAACAGCATAAAAGCTTTCGCTTTCACAATAAAGGGACTAGATGTTTGCCGTTCTGTTGTTTTCTTTAGAATTCAGTTTTTCTGTTTCCAATTAACGTCTATTCTCTTGGCTTAATTAGGTCATGGTGAGCTGTGAGTCATTTTTGTGTGTGCGTGAGGGTCACTCTGTCCCTCCGAGGGATAAATATTAGCCCTTGTTTGCAAATAGGTGATGTATGGTGGCCATATCTCTTGGTGCTGAATGTTTTTTAGAAATTTCCTCTCCTTTATCAATTGACTAACAAACCCATGTATCACTGCCACTCTCTCCCACTCCCCACATAAATTAAATAACCATCTCTTTCTCTCTCTCTTCCCCCCCTCCCTCTCCTCTACTTCTTACATTTTCTCTCATCTGTTCCTCCCTGATTCCCTTTTCATTACTCCTTTAAGCTTTATTCGTTTTATTACGTTTTGCACATTTTATATCAGTTTCACAAACACACATCAAAATCACAGCAGTCAGCGTTGATGCTGTGGGAGTAATAATAATGCAGTTGTTACATACATCTCAATCACAAATTTCCCTGTAATGTGATTGAGACAATAAAGGTGCTTTTCCATTGTTTACTACTTTGCCTCCAGCATGTTATTTGATGTACTCATCATCAGGCGACATTTGATGTACTTAAGGACGGTTCATCACAAGTGAAAATATGTTTACCCGTGCCTGTTTATCACTGTGATGCTTTCTAAATCTGCTGCCTTTCAAATGGACGCTGGGTAAAGAGCTACAGGCTGAAGCTAGGCGGGTTCCTCTCTGTCACAAGATGATGACAGGAGGCCGATTATGCCAGAGTGCCATATTGTAAACTACTCATCATTAGCGGGCCCATCCCGGCTAACGACCGCACTGGAGATAAACAGGGGCGATGTGGAGAGTCATCTTAATCAGGAGGGCCGTTTAAGAGTGGGGCTCTGTCATTACGCACAGCTGTATCACACCAGGATATGGGAGATGTTGAGCTGTAAAGCTGCACTGTGAAGCCGGCCCAGGCCCCAGCCTCGAGCTCCGCTGGGGTTCAGTGTTGTTCTGATCGCTGCTTTAAATCCATAATGATCAAGAATAGAAAGATAAGTGCCTGAAACATCCAGCCAAGTGAAATTATTACCCAACATTGAAGGTCTCTAGTCACATCCTCCCAGGGACACTCACAAACTTAAGTCAATAGCATGAAGGCGGGTGAGGGGGGGCTCCTTCTGTCTCCTACGCTCTGTTTATACACAACACTCCCTTTTCTACCCGCCTCCCTCTCGAAAAAATCATCAGTGGGAAACAAATAGATTTCTTAATCATGAGAACGATGCTCCAAATAACAGGAGGAGGATTTGTCTTTCCAGGTCACTGAACTTACCATTTAGACATGTAGAAAGGAAGATGTTAGGTTATTCACTGCCATTTCCTTTCTCTGATTCTCAGTCATTAAGGAATATAAAACAAAACTTTCACAATAAAACATTTCACAATTCAAATTTTAAAACCTGTCTGGGACTTTTAAAGCTGCAAACAAGGCTTCAACTCTGAGTACCGCCTTTTCTTCTCTGTGTAACCCAACATTTTTATTTTTTTATTGTCATGTAGTACATCCAAGTCAACAGAACCTTGTTTAGTCTGACCAACAAGTCCAAGATCATCAATCCTCAATGACGTTTCACAGGAAAAAAAACCCAGAAAATTATTACACGTAAGATGCTTGAACCCGTCGGACATCTTGCTTGGTACAGGACAAACAACAAATCCATTATGAACATTGTTGTTGTCTAATTTTTCATCGACCGACTAATCTGTTTTATTCCACTACTTCCTGTCTCATATACAGTTTAAACCTCCTCACAGATTCTGATCTTTCTTTGCTTCCTGCTTTTCCTTCATCTCGATCTTTCCTCTCCCGTGTTATTGTCATCCAGTACATCCGGCATCTCTCTCATCATGTCTCCCAGTAACCCACTCTCTTGTCCCTCAGATGGACAGGCCTGAGTTGTCTGGACAGGCCGTAGCTCTCCCCACAAATGCTTGAACAATTGGAGGTAAATACGTTGGAGACAGCCCATTTGTTTTGTGCCGGCGGTGATGCATGCTTTTGCAGCAAGCAGCACATTTTTACCACGCAGCCCAAAGCAGCTGTGAGTAATGGACTGCTCCGGCCTGTCCACTCATTCTGCTATTTTTATTATTGTCTCCCTTATAGTTTTCATTTTTCATAGCGGGAAGAGAGGAAGAGAAAGAGAGAGAGAGCGCACACAGTATTCCCTTCAAGTATGTTCTTTCCCTAAAAGAGGCGGGAAGCGAGCCCCACAACCCCCTTTCCACTCACTTCATCATCTTCCATCAACCGTCCCTCGCTTTTTTTAGTCAGACTGACAGATTTTGTTGGATGCCAGGAAGAGACAAATAAGGGATTATCAACAGACAGCACAATAATTCAGGTTGGACAGCTTCATAATAATTTTTCATCGATCCATCACTGTGTTTTTCTGGCATGTTGTCTGGTTCACCCTCTGGGGATCTTGGTGTATTCTTAGATGGGAGACCTGGGAGTCTGCGACATAAGAAGCAAAGCGAAGAGAAGAGAAAAAAAAAGCTAACTTGAACTCAAATGGCACAAATGAAGAGCCGCTGAGCAAAATAATATAAGAATGTGTACTTACAGTAGAAGCTGTAACCACAGAGCTGAAAAAGCTCTGCTCCGGCTTTGAAGATGATTCACTAAGTAGCTAAAATTATCTGCCGCTTCTTGCCCTAGGGAGAAGACTGGTATTTTGCATTGAGGCACTCGTATGGGCACCTATAATGGGTGCCTCTTAATTCCACTGACAGCTTTACAGGACCTGAGTTATGTAGCCACAGCCATACTGCTCGTTAGGCCCTCGCCAGGCTTCACACTGGGTTACACTAATACACCTCCTTCCGCCGCCCGTGCCCTTTCCCCCTGCACACACACACACACACACACACACACACACACACACAGACATAAAATCAGCCATACACACACATTTATGAGGGCTAGCACATCCTCACTCACCCAGAGAGCTACTGGCCCACACAATTCCTGCGCACACCTTTCTCGTATAATGGGGGTTATTTGTTCAAGTTGTTCGGCTGATGTTAGTATCAGATTTATTTCCTCACTTCTGCCCTTCATTTTGTGCTCCTCTCCTCCACCTACATTTTCTTCTTCTCCCCATATCCTCTCTCTCATCGTGCCCACCAGGCCAACACCTTCTCCCTCACCTCCCCTCTCCCCCTGCCTTCACCCCCCCCTTCTCTGCCCCTGTACCGACAGTAGCCGGGTCCTGCTGGGTGATCCATCTCTGTCAGCCTGCTAAAATGATAATGCCAATTAAAGCAGAGGAGTAATTGCCCTCCGCTGCCTCTGATCCCCTGCAGACCCTCAACAGGAGCCGTGGCCCCAAATACGAATGAGACCCGGTTCCCCTGGAGGCTCTCGCCTGGGTGAGACCGTAAGGACAAGTGGGGAGGGGAGGGGATGGAGAAGGAGGGGGTAGGTGGAGGTGGGTTGGGGTGGGTTGGAGGGCAGAGTGGGGGAGGAGGGGTGATTTGTAACTTTTAACCTCCACTGATCACCGATGGCCTTGACAAGGAAGGAGTGGAGGGAAGAGGAAGAGATATCACACACATACACACAAACACAGGTAGAGACGCTGGTCGTTGTTGCACATGGATGAACACACACACATATGTTCAAGGTCGCTGTCAAAGGACTTATGGCCCTTGCCTCTGCACGCAGACTCTCAGTCTGAGGAGCCTAATAGGAAGTGAAAGGACTATCCGGCAGCGGACTGTAACACCACTGATCAGAGGTGACATAGCTGCACTCTGAGGTCAGCCAGGCGGCCATTATTACCACCATCCCTATCACAAATTCACTTTTAGGGTTATTGTCTTCCTTCTGATAACGTGCCCAACACACGGCTTGGTCCTCAATATCTAACCAATGATCTTTACAATTTGATGTGTCCTCTGTCTTTTGTAGAAGATGAAAAAGTGACTGAACACGCTTCCACTGAATGATTACAAGAGTTTCCTCAAGGTACGCCTGCTAATCATGTTTCTCGTCTACTATTGTTTAATAATGATCAGATGCCACAGAACATGACTCCCAATTATTTCTGTCATTGATTTGTTTCTTGATTATTTTTTCATTGTTTTGTCTATAAAATGTAAAGCTAAAAGGATAGGTTCACAGTTTTTCAAATCTGTCTTAAAACAATAGAGCTACATCTCTTGCTGGTCATTCAAAGATTCCTTTCTAATCTGCTTTAAGTAATTCATGGGAGACAAAACACACATACTCATACAGTCCAAACATTTATTCAAAAGTTTATCTGGAGCTTAAATGAGGCTTCAACTGCCCGAGTTAAACAAATAAAGGGACAAATAAAATGGCTAGAGTTGTTTTAATATGAATTTCCTCTTTGTGTTTTCCCATTGAGCAGCGGTGAAAGAATAGTAACAAAAAAAAAGAAATTTTGAACTAAAAAGGCAAAGAGATGTAAAAAGATATCCACTGAGGTTGAAACCTGACTTGACTATTGTTTTAAGATGAAGTTGAAAAATGACATATCCTTTAAGTGACTCCTTCAGATTGTTTTGTCTGACCAACATCCAAACATCATACAAATTCAGAATCATATCTTCGAATTTGAGAAGCTGGGAGCAGTGGTTGCTTTGAAACTGCAAAGCAACCACTGCTCCCAGCTTCTTCTGATTAACTGAAAGTGTAGTAGTTGACTAATCAACTAACTGACTCATCGTCTCAGCACTCAGCCATGTCAATTATCAAAAAACAGATTCCCGTCAAAAGTGACACTCTGTCATTATGTTTTAACAAGCGCAGGCTTTCTGCCTTAACTTCACCACCAACCAGGCAGCCATGACAGCCCATGCATCACAGCATACTTACGGCAGCTCTGCGTCGTATGAGCGTGTGTGTGAGAGTATATTATTACTGCTCAATTCCAAGAGTGTGTGGGTGGAAAGCTGGACAGAGTGTGTAGGTGGCTGTTAACACAGGCTCCGTCACCCATCATGACTGGGTGGTGACCTGTGGCACAGACCAGCAGGAGAGTGCAACAGCCGAGAACGTGACACACTATGTTATAAACAAATGGAGCCACGGCCGCTGTAATTTAGCTCCTTTTCATCTGTTCAATCTGTGGTGCTGCTCTGTGGGTCTATAAGCACATTTAGGACACATGAGAGATAAATGTGTTGCATGGTGGGTTGAGGCGATGACAGGAGGGAGGTGCCGCTGCCTGAACATCAGGAGAACAGCTGATGAGCTCCAGCTCCATCACAAGAGTAATGATCACCAGAGCCTCAATGTGACAATAATCTCCTCTAACTTCATCAACACAATTTATGCCAGCAGGCCACCAAATGCTTTCAGTATGTTCTGCATTATGGTTGTCCTCTCAGCTAAAAATCAAAGTTACAATAACAATAATAAAACATGGATGCTCAAATTGATTCTACCGGGCTACTCTACGCTGTGTGTCTTAACGCCTGAGTACCACGTCGCACGCTCGATGCTAACATTGACTTATTACAAGGGAGCATGCCGCCAAATCCATAATTAGACTCCTTTTGTTGCCCCCGTTGTTGTTGAAAATGTAATTATGAAAGATGAAACACAGCCTTCAATGAGATGGCTGTAAAATAGCATAATTAATATGGGCTTTTGCGAGAACAATCCCCGCTTTACGGGAGCCCCGCGTTGGCCGTGAAATTAATTAAGTGTGCCAGGATTTATGGCCTGTGCTCGGAAATGAAGAGAATTAATCGCAGGCCGAAGATGGATGGTTGCAGGAAAATGATGATGCCCAGGACCATGTGGGGGGAGGCGTCTAACTGCTTTAGGGGGGCGCTTTTGGAGGGGAATAGAAGGTTTTGACACAATTACACACCCCCAAACAACAGCTGGGCCAGCGGTGGGATAGGGTACTTTTTGGGCCAGCTCTTAAGTTATGAGATTTTTTTTAACACTTTCAATCCACTTGAGCGTTTTCCCTGCACAGTACATGTGGCCCTGTGGTGGAGTTAGCTTTGGCAAAGTGGAGATTTCTTGGAGAGCAGAAGAGTTTGTGTTTGTGTTGGCTGTTTTATCACCAATGACTAATGTCTCATTCTCTACGTCCTCCTCTATCTGCTCTCCATTGAGACAGATGAAAAACAACCATGTAATGGACACAGTTATGACAATTATAGCATAAACACAATTATTGCCACAACCAATCCAGTACTAACAGTATGTGACAAGTAGAAAATTATTGAGTATGCGCACTGCTGATTTAATAATATAATGAGCTATCCATTTTGCGGTGACTTTGCTACTGAATGTGATGTGAAAACAAATGTAAGCCAGGAGACTTTCCGAGCTTCAGTTTCTCACAGTGGAGGATATCTAAAGTCTAACCTAAGAAACATAATAAGTAAATTAATATTGGTGTTTCTATATTCAATGTGGTAGTCATGATGACTTTTATACTTTGATATCATAAGTAAGAAAACAAGAGGCAGAAATGAAATAAGTGGAATTAAAATCAAGTTCTGGGCAATTACAATACAATAGAGGAAATAAATGAACAAATATGCAAACAAGCAAGTATTGTGGTAAATATATCCATTAGCTACTTAAAGGTAGATTATCACTGCTTTTAAGAGAGCTCCAAGCTCTTTCAGGAACTGCTTCACCTCACCACTGGCCGAGCTGTTGAAGGAGAGTGAAGTAAAATGACCAAATCACACGCTTTTTTTCATGGCAACCAATATTAAACACAGATTGTTAACTGTGACCTCCTACAGTGTCCTTAAACCCAAAAGAAGTCCTGAAACACAACCTCCCAACCCTCCCGCTGCCCCTCCGCTGACTCTTAGATGTGTGTACGGGTCTGTGTGTGTGCGTATGTGTGTGTGTGTGTGTGTGTGTGTGTGTGTGTGTGCGTGCGTGTGTGTGTGTGTTGTAATAATGGAAGGCTAATTACCCACCTCCCATGTCCCTGGACAGCGCCACAATGTCTGGGTTAGGTCTGTGTGTGGGATGGCTCATGGTGGTAATTAGCTTGATACGTGCACACACACACAAACTTGCACAGACAAGATAAATGAAGGCTGGGTGGGTGTCTGTTGTTGGACAGTTGATTGGGCAGGTACTAGGGGGAGTGTCTGGGGTCTCCAGAGCATGTCCGCTCTGATAATTATGTGTCCGTGTGTGCGTATTTGTGTGCGCTCCTCCGCTGAGAAGTAGCTCTCAGCCCAAATTGCTGTCTCTTGTCTCATTGTCAGAGTGATTATGAAATATTGTTTAATTTACTGGGTGGTAGAGTCTTGTGTGATTTTGATGAATCGGACCTTTTATTTCTTCATTCCCTTTATTGTCTAGTGGTTAGGTGTCGTGTGTTTGTGCACTCAAGTGTGGTGAGTGTTGGTACCCATGTGAATACATCTATAACATACAGTGCTGCTGATAGAAATATGTGTTTAATGTGTGGAAATATTAGATAAATGGAAGCTCAGAGTAGAGGCACTGTAAGCGATGCCTTGCTCAAAGGAACTGAGCTTATGACAAAACACAGAACACTGTGAAACATACAAGAATCATAGCGGTGTGTTGGTGCCACCATGGCAAAATATATGTGCTTAGTTCCTTGTTTTCCTTGTCATGTTATGACAAAATATATTTCATGTTATTATGTGGCTATGGCATGCTTTTGTTTTGTTTGTGAGCTTGGGTTGAGCTTTATATTTAATAATGAGGAAAAATGTCACAATAACATGAAAAATATATTTTGTATTGTAAAAAGGATTGTGTAAAGATTTAGAACAGTGTTTTTGTCATGTTGGCAGGAATACAGAAAAAAACTAATCATTTGTCATTGACTTAATGTAAATATTTAAGTTTTGTTAATTTGAAGTTAATTCAACTTAATTTTTCTTGTTTTTATACTTATATACTTATACACATGAGAAAGTCTGACTTGAAAAACGTCAGCTTAAGTTTTCTTTTTCTTCAAGGGAACTTTCATTGAACTTAGCTTAGTTGGTTTTCGATTTTCCAACATCAGTCTTTGAACTAATTTTTCAACTTATGTCAGATAAGTCACGTTTTTAGGGTAACAGGGAAACTTACATTATTAAGTTGAACCAGCTGAAACAGTTCCACAGTGTGGACCCAGTGATTTGTTAGTAAAACTTCAAATCCTATTTATGGATCTGTGCATGTGTTGGCATGTGCGTATAGTGAGGAAGTCGTGTAGAACATGCAGAACAGAAATAGACGGCGCGTTTTTAGAAACTGAGCCAGTGTACGAGTGAGTGTATATGAGAGAGAGGGAGGGAGGTCTAGGCCCACTCTAATTGATTATACCGCTATCGACAGGGACCCAGAAAAACAGGCACTCACTTTCCTCTTGATTGAATTAAACACCTTTTATGGGGCAAATCGATGGGACGGAGATGATAGGGGGTGGGGGGGGTTGGGTGGACGATGGGGATAAAGGGAGAGGAGAGCTGAGTGTTATGATATGTGGAGGTGAGATCTGTCTTTACTCTCTCTCTCTCTCTCTCTCTCTCTCTCTCTCACGTTCACTAACTCACACACATACACACACACACACACACACACACACACACACACACACAGAGCCTCCCACAGACAGGTGAGAGGTCTGATGCCATGTTGTAATTCAGGCAAATCAATGCTTTTAAAGCATTTAGCCATGCCTGGTGATGAAGTACAGTCAGAATAGGCCCGCCAAGCAATATATGTCGCAGACCCAAATCAATCATAATTACAAGAACGGCAGGCTGGGACAGTGCAGTGAGTGGACAGAGGGATGACTGGACTCCATTCACTCCTTTTATAGTTTGATCAAAGATGAATAGTAAATAGAGAGCTGCATATCAGAAGAGCCTCCTTTTTGTACTTCTTCTTTCCACAGCAGACATTTTTAACATCTAGAAAAAACACAGATTTTCCTAATAGTTATTAAAATATTTAAATACCAGGACCCGCCACCGACTGCCCCATTAATTCTGTTATTTAGACCCGTGGTTTTCTTACTGTGACATGTCAAAATGTATTCTGTGAAAAAGTCCTAGACAGATAAGCAGCCGATTAATCTGCTATATCTCATTCTAATGTGCATTTATATTTCATGCTTTTTGGGGAAAATATATCCACTTCCGGGTCACCTTGCTGATCTTGTCTGCCCAAGCAGTTCTTCAACAGCTTTTGAGACTTGCTTATTACTTTCTCTGTTTACTTCCAGTCAGACTCCAAAACAAATGATGATTTATGTTAAATTGAATTCTTGGAAATTGCTAGAAGGCTCATGCTCCTTGCCCCAAAGTTCATGGGTTTCCGAAATCTCTATGCAGGATGTGGTGATTAAAATGCATGAATGACTGTCATAATGGATAAAAAAAAATACCAGAATAACACCCAAGATGACCATAACCATACTGTTAACTGATTTGTCATTGCACTCCCCTAACATTGTCAGACTTACAGGATGAAATTGATGCAGCAGATTCAGCTATATCATCTTTTTTATTCCATGATTCTGCTACCTTGTCAAAATTTGGCTAATGCGACCTCAAGCAGAAGCAGAGATGAGGACTTGGTTACAGAGTTTTAGTAAGCTCACTCTTTCAAATATTTCACACTTGTAGTCTTCGACTCCAACTAAGTGACAACACATGAATCAATTTGTCAGACTTTGTGCAGCTCCTTCTGGAGCCACAAAACCCCTTTATATGACTTTTTTCACATATGTTGTAGTCCTCCCTAAGTGTTTTCATTGGAGTATGATTGTCTGTCTGTGCTGTGGTAGACCAGTGACCTATCCAGGGTGTACCCACCCATATCGCTCTGTGATCCTGCACAGGATAAGTGGTACAGTCATGGACAGATGTGCCCTAACAAGATTAAGTGACATGTTTTCATATCGAGAAAAGTTTTTTTTATATTAAAATGGAATTATTTGGCATCTAGTAATAAAGAGAAAATATGTCGGAATAACATGAGAAATTTCTTAGATTGTGAAAAGAATCTTGTAAACACAAGAAAAGTTTGGCATGACAATGAGTTTTATTCGTTTCAAGTTCATTCAACACAAGATTTCTGGTCTTCATGTTCAGAACTAAACAGTTCACCTGACTTGAACTGTGTATGGCCAGCGGAGTTTGTCTTTAACTTTGGTATATAAGCCACAAGAGAAACAGATTGCACTGATGTCAGAAAGCAGCGATACCACACCTCCCCAATCACCAATATCATCCATGATTACAGAGCCAGACAAAGTGACATCATTCCCACAAAACTGACATAATCAATAACAAACAGAAGGCTGATCATTTTAAAATTCTTCTGATTAGTATACACAACCTGCCCCTCCTGGCTTTGATTTTAATAGACCTCACTAGGTAGAATTAGGACAGTATGACCTCATGTTGCCATTGGGAGACACCCTCACCCACCCACCGCCTGGACTCTCATGGTCCACCATGACTACATTAGTCACCAACAGCACCCTACCACTGACCCCCCACAAACCGCCACACTAACTCCGTAGTCTGGCTTGGCCAATCAACACTGCTGTCAACATCGGCCAAACCAATTAAAGTGTCTAATGAGCGTCTTGTATAACACTAACACGGCCATTAAAGAGCGTTTAAAGAGAGTACAGGGGTATCGGGTGGAGGGCTGCGGGTTATGGTGTCATGGCTTATTAGTATTCAAGCAGCGTTTGGTTTCCATTAAGGCAGAGTTCATGAGCGCCTCAGGTGTCTCCATGGATCCAAACGCTGGTGATGTGATGATTCACGCACCCAAGACTTTATAAACAGCTCTCACATCGATGAGAACAATCTCCCCTCATAAAGAGCGCTTTCCGATTTCATTTGCGAATACAAAGATATGCAAAAAATAAATAAATAAAGTGTGTGTGTGGAATGTGTTTGAGAAAACAGTGACTTGACAGTATTACACAGGCACTCAGTTTAATACCCAGCCATAATATTGCTGAGGGAACAGGCCCAAGGCGCTACTCTCTTTTATTAGTCATTCACTGGGATTATGGACACATTGCTTCCATTACCTAAGAGAGAGGAGCAGAAGCCTTGTCCCCCTGGGGGTGGCCAAATAACTCTCTCCCTCTCTCTCTCTCTTGCTCTCTCGCCCCACACAAACATTAACATACACTCTGAGGCTTAAATAGATTCGAGATTCAGTGTGCAGACATACACACAAACACGCTCCATCATTAAGATGAACACAGGCTTCTATCAAGTCTTTTTACCAGCAGGATAATAGAATCAATACTGCATGTAAATAAATGGCAACTAAATAGATCCATAATAAAGTTGGCGAAAGACATTATATCACAAAGACTTGGCAAATAAATAATCTTTCTACCTGTGCCTTTGATTTATCTGTTTGTTACACTGTCTGTGAGGTTATCTGTGTTCACGTTCTCCATTATTTTCATGTCTGAGGTAATCTACTGTTAGATGTCTGTGCCCTATGCAGAGATAGGTGGAGGTTACACATGATCAGGTCAATTTTGCACTCGCACAAACGTGCAGCCAGCCACACACAAACACGCACACACACGTTCGTTTTGTCAGCCATGATAGGATGGTGGAGGCTGATGGATGGCAGCAGAGCGAGGGGAGGGATGGACAGATGAATTTGATTTGTCTTAATGCAGGCGAACTGCGATGTGGCGGGGCCCTACATCAGTGCATTACTACTACAGCCGTGAATGCATGTATCAAAGTAAATCAATTACCAATCGATAAGATTCTTCAATTTGCATAGATCAGTCTGTTTTGAGCACTAAGGTACTCCCCCCTCCCTCTTGTATCTTCTGCTCTTCACCTTCATCTTGACTCTCTCAGTCCGTCATCCCTCCATCTCTTCATACAATCTCCCCGACTTTGATGTGACATTGTTTCCAAAAGAATACGATGTGGTCTGGGGACAGTTCTACATTCTACATATTGAATATTTCACAAATTTAGAGAAACATGCCTCCATTGTACTATTTGCCAAACTGATTTAAAGTGGGACCAAAAGCTAAATCACTTTAATTACTAGATCATCAAACTCGCACTAAATAAACAGGCTCAATAAACAAATAGTTCTTTGCATAATTCCCATGACTGTAAAGCAGTGTTTTTTAACCTGGGGGCTGGGACATTCCAAAGGGATGTGAGATAAATCTGAGGGGATTTGAGATGATTAACATGATATCGTCCATAAAACATATTTGTGCATAACAAAATTGTGTTTGTTCTTGCTTTTCTCATACCTATGCAATGTTATTGTTGAATACTGGATAGCTTGGCCTCCCCTGGCCTCCATCCAAGAAGGGAATATCACTCTTTGGTTGAACTGCTTGCAGCTCATAGAAATGAGACAAAGCAACAACATGTTGTATAGATGAAGTTGAGAGAAGAGGTCAATCCTTTTAGGTTCAGAAAACAGCCACACATTTCACTGGTACTCTGGATCATCTTATCAATCAGCACTTCATAGATTCATAATCCCTCTTTCCCAAAGTAAAATCCCTGAAGGCAGAGAGGAAACACTATTTTCCTTCGATGGTCCAATGAAATCATGAGCTGAAATTCATGTTCAAACATTTGTCATTTAATAGAGTCAAGATGCATGAGCAAGAAAACACAAGCGGGGGAAAGTAGCTGCCTGTTGACATCAATTCAGAGAATTAATGTGCCCCAACAAATCTTGTTGTTTTATTTCCGCCAGTGCCTCCATTATGCGCTTTTAGTCATTAGGGTTGATACTTAATGATTGACACCCAGTTAAAGTGCACCTTCAGTGCATCGCTTATCATGACCTGCTGTCATGCACTGCACAGACATGCACACATGCCAGCACACACACACACACACACACACACACACACACACACACACACACACACACACACACACACACATATTAATATTTACTCTCTTAAACACACAAACACACACAGCCATGCACCCACTCTCCTAAACCCCAACGTGGGCATAAATTTCTCCAGCTGTGACTTAAAAGACAAATAGCCAATAAAAGTGCCATGGGTGTTCACACATGCGTTTCTGGCACAATCAAATCAATTTCCTCTAAGTAGCCATAAACATGTTCTCTTTTAAAAGGTGTGAGAGGGGTCCCATTATCCCCGGGCCCCCCGGCCTGCTCCTCCACCCCAGAGGTCTCTCCGTAGGGGTCAGCATCAAGGCCTAATCTGTCTCAGTCCACTATATCCATCTGTAGCTCTCAGACTCTGAGAGATCAGGACCTCAGCCACGTCCAAGCCTTCTGATCACAAGACTACGTCCATTAATCAGTAGCAGGCAGCACAGTGACAAAGAGATTGCCTGGCAGGGGGTTAGAGTCCAGGGAGCTACCTCGGTCCTGCTGCAGGGCCCAGTCTGTCCTCCAGGCCAGTGGAGGTCTGCATAAGGGACCATAACAGGGCCTCTGTTGTTGTCAGTGTTATTAATCAACATTTGTTGTGACTGAGTTGTGATTTTACGGATTCATCAGAACTCTAAAATCTCTTAAGATCTGTGATCCTGTTACTTCATCCGTTCTCATCCTTCATGCATCAGTGTTTGCTCCATTGTAATGCAGTTACTGTAGTGGCTTCAAGGGGGGTACTGAGACTACAATTACCCTGGTTGTCCTTCCCATGGTGAATGATTGTAATTGTAATTGACTATAACCACTTTTTGCATATAAACCCCATGTAAAACACTCATCCCCCACCTTCAAATGCTCCTTGCCCCCCCTCTTTGCTCAATCTCCACTGTCTGCTAAACCTTGGGCCTCCAGCTTACACTCATGGGAGTTGACACTCCACTCCTACAAATCCAGTTAATATTCAATGCCTCATTAAAGATTGATTATGAGCTGTAAAGGGGGAAATCACACATAAGGGCACAAAATCCTACCTTTAGCTTGTAATTGTTCTTTATAGAGGAGCTTTGCTCCCCTGGTCCTTGTTAGTGAAGGTTAGGGATGTATAGACCTACGATGGTGGGGACCATGGCCTGGCCCGGGTCAACCCAGATCTACCCAAGCCATAAACACCAGGCCAGGGCAATCAGACCCAGGATTGCCCCCCTGAGAGAGCAGTTCATTTCTACTGCTGAAATATTTAGGAGTCTGAGCATGCCCTAAGAGACTTGAAGTAGCAAATCTTTAGACACAGCCCTATATATATATGCTGGAAGGAGTAACCCATGCACATCCCAGTCTAGGTGAGCTTTGTTGATGTTAAAATAAATTACAACCAGCATTATGGCACATGTGTATCTTGGAATGATTCAAATCTTGTCAGATATTGGTTTTATTTCAGTAATTATCACAGTTTTAGCCAGTTTTTTTATTTTTAGGTTCATTATATTCTAATTAAAATAAGTTTTCTGAGCTTTAAATAGAGTCCTTCGTTTATTTTTTCTTGGTTTCTCCCTCTCACTCTTTGCCTCTCTCTTTCTTCCTGACCCTTGTGACCCTCTCAGTTTCCCAGGAGTCCCTGGTCTAGGCAACGCCACAAACACAATTTCCGTAATGTCATTTGCAGCATGGATGAAGGAGAGAAAGTCCTGGCTGTCAAAACCACCTCAACGCTGCAGCGAAGAAAACACGACCCGACACATGACAGATTCTTAGGTTTGTACAAATGGACAGCTCCCCAACTCCCCTCCTTCTCACTTCAAACCTCTCACCTCTTCTCTCCGCCACTCGGCAGCACCTCATTTCTCTCTGCCCCTACCTTTTTTTTTCAACATCTATTCCCCCCTCTCACTCAACCACTCTCCAAATGTCTTGCCCTCACCCTTTCCCCTAAGAGTGTCTCTCCCTCACTCTCCACGTCATGTCAAATAGGCAGAAATTACTGCATTATTCAGTGTGTGTCAAGGGCCGAACCTCATCAAATCTAATTAAATAAAAATTAAGTCTTGACTCTTATGGACATGATGCACAAATATGGACTCTTAAATAATTGAGAATCTGTCAAACCTATTTCTGCCTCCTTGTTTTGCATTATCATACAATCAAACAATTAGCCTGGTAATGTGCACTGTGATATAACAGGGTTATATGTATAAAAATGCACACAAACAGTATTTTTCCTGTATTTGTAATTTTCTTTTAGGGTTTATCGCCTTTCTTCAGTCCTTCACCTCCTCCCGCT